>NC_045755.1:16211367-16211464 GCF_008692095.1 Etheostoma spectabile
GGTGGGCCAAATTCTCTGGGCGGGCAAAGCAGAGAAAGGGGAAGTAACCATCAGATTCCAGATCGGCCCATCTGAGCTTTCATTTTCTCAAAGGCAG
>NC_045755.1:16211474-16234227 GCF_008692095.1 Etheostoma spectabile
ACACCCAGGGCTCGGTTTACACCTATCGCCATTTCTAGCCGCTAGGGGACCATAGGCAGGCTGGGGGAACTCATGTTAATGTTAAAAAACCTCATAAAGTGAAATGTTTGTGCCGTGGGACCTTTTAAATATACAGTATATATGTAGTATTAAACACACCCCATTGAGATCAACAAGTTTGGTTGGTTTTTATTCATGTCAATAAGAAAAACCAAACCTGCAGAATAATTTACCTTTCAACTCTTCATTCTTTTTTTATCAGTATGTTTTAGACATTCATATTCCCCCCCCAACTTTGCTAAAATATGTCTTGATATACTGCCTCTGACCAAATTGTCACGCAAGTACCTGTCAAGCTCATTCTAAGGTAAAAGTTGTCTCTTAAGCATGTCTGTAGATCGCTCTTCCTGTCTATGAACCACACATTTTTCTTGTATGAACTAAATGTTTTAGGAAATGTGGTCTGCTTTTTGCTTGTTAATGCTGTAATTAGCCTGTGCTGATAAGTATTCATACCCCCGGGCGCAGCTTCACTTAGTTCTTAATTTCAAGGGTTGTTAATGTGGCTTTTGGTCTTTGCTAATGTACATCCCCATCTATAGACACAGTGCCACATTTCGTTCAGGAAGACTTAATTCAAATCTGATGTGAGATAGTGAGCATAAATGCAAGGAGTCGAGCTCTCAGCTAATTATAGGGTTAGACCCTGGCTAAGGGTAAAACTAATGATCTAACTTTTAGCCTTTTATCTCATCACTTTGGCCTTTATTTAGTTTGGCTCATACTGTAGGTATTTAATGGACTTTGTTAGGCAAATCTCCAGAAATCCGCCTCCATAAAGAAGACTTTACTCTGTAGCAGGGATGCTGATTTAAAAAAAGTCCATTTGTGTAAGTCGAGCTGGAAATTATCGCAATTGGATGGTACTGTTTATACAGTTAACTCTATATTGGTATTGTTTATTGTTTGTCACTGTTTGTGTTTTTTTAAATATATAAAAATAATACAAAAAAATGTATCACAAAAAACAACAACTCTGTATGGCAAAATGGTCTTGAGATGAAGTCATATGAGATGAAAACATATAACTACTGCTGAGGTTCCCCTCATGTCCTCCTTTTACCTCTTCCAAGGCTGATCCAGGAGGAGAAGGAGTCGACGGAGCTGAGGGCGGAGGAGATTGAAAACCGAGTTGCCAGTGTCAGCCTCGAGGGCCTCAACCTGGCTCGAATGCACCACCACGGAGCCTCCATCACTGCCTCAGCCACCGCCTCCTCCTTGGCCTCCTCCTCCCCGCCCAGCGGACACTCTACCCCCAAACTCGATCCTCGAAGCCCCGCCCGCGATATGGAGCGCATGGGGGTCATGACACTGGTAAGTTGCTTTTTATTACATGTAGACTTCCTCTCCCACCCCAAACACATACTCATCCCCGGCAGTGTAGGTACAGTAGGCTACGTCAACAGAATGGCCCTCTCTGACCCTTATCTGAGGAGCTGCTAAACAGTGATAAAACTGTCCTCAAGGTCAAAGTCTGCTTTATTGTCAATTTCTTCACATGTCAAGAAATACAAAGAGATTGAAATTACGTTTCTCTCTATCCCACGGTGGAGACAAGACATATTTTACCAATTAGGTCCACCGACAAACATAACATTCAAGTAAACAATATAAAAAGGGAAAATAAGAAGGCACATACAATGAAGAAAATAAGAGCAGCAAAATTTGAGTTGAGAATGTGCAATTGTGCATACAGTAGACAGTCAATATAATAGTGCAAAAGTCAGGCCAATAAATGGCTGAGGTAGTTCTGTTTGACCTAAGTATGCACGTGGCATTCAGAAGTGTTTTCAGGACAACAGGACAACAAGTTGCAAAGTGTGCAAGTATACAAGTGGAGTAGTGCAAGTGGAGTGGTGCAAGTCAGCCATTGTGGGTCCAAAAGTCCAGGATGTCATGTAGCTGAGGATGGAGGGGGGAGAGGGGGGAGAGAGTTCAGCATCCTAACAGCCTGGTGTATGAAGCTGTTGGTGAGTCTGGTGGTGCGGGAGCGCAGGCTTCTGTACCTCTTTCCAGAGGTACCTCTTTCCAAACAAGTAATGCACTCTAGTGTCTTCCTTTTTGAAAATAATATTTACATTTGTTTCTAGAAAGATTTGTGAAAAATTTACAATGTTCTGTATTCCAAAGAATATCGAAACGTTTTAAGACAGAAAATGTATTAAAGTTGTGGTTTGTAACAAAAAGCTTCATCTTTTACTTCCCTGCACTAATCTTTGCAGGTCATACAGAGTAAATCTTGTTTAAAAAAAAAAAAAGTGTATTTATATACTATTCTTCCAAGATTTATTCAAATCAACCTTTCATTTTCAACATTGTTGGGGAAAAAAGAACTACAAGAACGTAGAGCCACATACTGGTGTCTGTACTGCCTTATACTATATGTTTCAATCACTATTTCATACTATAATTAAACTATTACGATGGCCTTTTTTCACAGCAGACATTTTGACTTGTCATAGTAGGAGAAGCACAGCTGAAATTGATAATGATGACTCAATTCCATCAAGTGTCCCATTAAGCTATTTCAGTGAGTCAGCCCGCACAATACCAGGGCCTCTCCTACGTGGAATGCAGCCATCATTCATGGTTTTGAATACACCTGTGCTTTTCCTACTATGGCATGTCAACATGTCTGCAGTGAAAAAGGTCTATAACTAACAAGTTTTGCACCACCATGAGCCCAATTAGTATAAAATATTTGTTCCAAAAAATAGTGTGTATTCAATGGGTCAACCTTGGAGTGCACTCAACAAACAAACGGTGGTGCTCTTTAAGAAATGGGTTCAAATCTTCAAGAGGCCACATTTCAGGCCCACACATTTATAAGAGCAAGCGTACAGTATGTGGAGTTTTGTTTAAAAAGCATTTGTTAGTTACATGACAATTACCAAAATAACTGGTTTGGACCTTGGAGAGATGATACTTGAGCCTGACCTTCTTTATGCATTAATTCGTCGGAGTTGCAGCAAAAAATCCTTAACCCTAAGACACAAAACGTGTCACGCAAGATAAAATTGGCCATATCTGTGATATCAAACGATTTTTTTTCCTTTGATGTGTTTATATGACCTTTACAATCACGTCCGGCGGTATGATTGCTTGTTGAAACACTAGAACACAGATATATATATGAGATATATTATTTCACAGTGTTCACAGGTGAAAGCTCTGCATGGAGTCTCTGCAGAACCATAAATCCCGCTTCACACTGATGGCCAGGGTGAAATTTGACATAGATTTCTATGAGGTGGCGAATTGCAAAAATGGTCATCCGTCACTGATTTTAGCCTGTATCGCTGCGATTCACGGCCATAAGGGATTTTCTGTTCTCCCATCACACAGCAGAAATTGATTAGAGTATGAGTATATGCTAAGTCTGAGTGTGTACTTTCAGGAATTTCAGATTTATTTTTTAGATGTTATACCACTTTTGTAAGTGCATAGAAATGCACACAGGTTGAGAAATGTATTTTTTAGAAATTTATTGTACATTGGGTATCATATGTCCATAATAATGCATTAAGTTTGAAATTTATGGTTGTTGCAATCTCTAGTAAACATTGCTTTTGTATGAAGAAGCAAAAGAGATAAAGGCAACTAATCTGTCCAGGTTTTTTAGAGTATCTCTGCATGTTAAACTGTTATAGCTAGAGACGACATTCATTTTTGAAGGCTTGCTGCATTAAAGTACCGTGCAGAGAAAGTCGTGACAAACGGTCTTAGCTGTAAGCTGTCATCTTGCAACCCAGTTGTCAAAGGGATGGTCTGCAGTTTCTCCAAGAATAGACAATAATATGTTTTACAGCTCAGTTCCTCTCTAACGCTCTTAACATTGACCTGAGGCTGAAACATGTATGCAACTGGCATCAAGATTTGCTTTTTAATTGAAATGATTACAAAATATTCATATAAGCCCCCATAATTCACCACTGTAAGTGGAGGGTCATTTACCCAGAGGCTTTTACATATTAAGCTTTGATTTCATTGATCTGTCAAATCTGTCCCGCTGTATTGATCTGTGAATTGATGCTCTGCTATTGGGCAAAGGCTAATGAGTATCTAATGGTTTATGATATTAATATGAATGAGCCAATAGTCTTTGATTTATTACCCACATGGAAATGTCTTTTGTCCAGACACAGCGGTGTCAAACTCAGTTTCACTAAGGGCCACATTGGAAAATAAGAATCACATCAAGGGCCAGACATGTAGAGTTTATTGCTTTTATGTGATGGAAAAAGTCAAATATCGTTGACTATATTATTGCATGTCTCATGTTTGGTTGGCAAAAATGTTGAAGAAAATGCCAAAAGGCCGGATCAAAATTTTCAGGGGGCCGGATTTGGCCCACGGGCCTTGAGTTTGACACGTGTGCTTTAACACGTGGATATTGACATGACTTGTGTTTTTCTTCTCTGCCCAACAGCCCAGTGATCTGAGGAAACACCGGAGAAAGGTACAGGCAGTATAGCTTAATAAAAGGGTTGCTGTAATAGCGCAGAAATGATTTACTGGTATCCGAGGGTCATCTAATGCCCCATTATTTGCCCTTGTCCCTCAGATAGCAGCCGTGGACGAGGACGGCCGCGAGGACAAGGCCACCATCAAGTGCGAGACATCCCCCCCGCCAACGCCGCGCACTGTCCGAATGACACACACACTGCCAGCCTCCTCGCACAATGACGCACGAGGGTAAGTGTCAGCTGTGCAAACATTTCTAAAAAAAACAGAAGTAATGTTATTGGCAGTCATTTTGGCTTTTTCTACTTCATGTTGAATGTTTAGACTGATCTTTTATGATTTTACCTTAACCTTAACTGTAGTTGAGGAGTTTTCTTTTGTTTGATTGCCTCTCTATCTTAGATGCAAATCATATGATTTCTTGTGAAAGGTTAGCTTGATGTTCTGGTTTGTTAGATGGTTTAGTCATCTTAGCTCTGCCTGTTTTTGCTTTGGATGAAAACAAGATGGTTTACTTGGAAGCTTCCAATTAAGCTGTAATTTTGCCATGCATAATTTTTAAGCACACTAGAGATAAGCTGGGTGCTTTTTCACAGATTAATTGGCGTGGATAAATGAGCTTAAAAAGTGAAGCCGGGGAAAGCAGCAAATTCTTCTAGATACTGCACAGAAAAAATAGACCAGAACAGAGTAAAGAAATAATGTGAGGTGACAATTCTTGGAAATGTGTAAAATATATACACTGAGGTATGCACAGGCAACTAACTGTTCTATTCTTACTATTCAAATGACAATCTAAAGATTGAAGTGAAAACCTTAACTCATGTTTTGTGTGTGCGTGCGTGCGTGCGTCCGTGCGTGCGGGTGTGGGTGGGTGGGTGTGTGTGTGTGTGTCCGTGTGTGCGTACGTCCGTCCATCTGTCCCCTCAGGATCGTGTCCTCTCTGGAGGCTGAGGCCAGCGCACTGAGTAGTGTAGCCAGCAGCCAAGACTCCCTCCACAAGCAGCCAAAGAAAAAAGGCATCAAATCCTCTATCGGACGGCTTTTTGGCAAGAAGGAGAAGGGCAGAATGGCACATCTGGCACACAGACATGTCATGGTAGATCCCCAAGGTGGGCACTGGAGACATGTTTCAATAATACTCATATTTCAACTAATACCTTATTTGCATAGTTTAGATTCATTGTACCAACAACACCACATTCATGTTGTTGGGAGAAGGCTAAAATGGTCTCTTTGAGTTAATTCAATGGGGCACTAAAGCGCTTCTTAAACTTGTATAACTGATACTAATACTTGTAGTAATAACAATATAATACAATACTAATACAACATCATACTAGGGCACTTTAAGACCATGTGTATGCATACTTAGACAGAAACTAGATGCTCCTACAAAAAACTCATCAAATGTATCATCAGTTCGACATTGACTGAATTACTTGTAATTCTTAATTTAAAAGAGAGATCATAATGGGATAATGGCCTGGTATACCAGCAAAGATTGAAGTATTTGATTGATGTTAAGAAATTATTGTTTAAAATCCCTGCAAATTCAATTTGTTCTGACTTTTGTAGGCCATTAACAATAGGTTATTGCAATAATAATAAATTCTATAAATACCTTTTGCAAGCATGTTGAACTCACCTTAACACCACCTAAATCCTAACAGCACGTAAACCATGTTAAACAGAGGCAGATACAGGCACTTATGAGAATATTTTAGTATTTTGTATCATACAGAATCCAGTTGGATTCACTGATATCCTCTTTTTCTCTCAGCGACCATGATGGACCCAGACATGGCAGGCCAGGACATGGGGATGGGCAAGCTGGGAGCTCAGGCTGAGAAGGACCGGAGGTTGAAAAAGAAGTAAGCTTTGTCCCCAGAACTGCATCACTAGTCTCCCAAGCAGACATCCCAATAGTCCTTTAGTGGGATCTACGTATTCACAGCCAGCAGTGTCCATTTAATATATCTGCTTGTACAAATGGCCATGTGCACTCCATGGTCATGTTTTAAAAGAAGCTTTGTGTTTGGAAGTCGTCTAGCTGTATGTTTTTAGACCTTTTCACTTCTACATTACAGTGTATATATATATAGTCCAATCTGACGTTTGACAAATAGATAAAGGCTACTACATCCACCTCCTGTGTTTACCTCAAGCTATCCCCCTCTATGAAAGTACTTCTCACAGCTGTACTTTAAATGCAATATCATATCCCACACTGAGGGCAGGATCAATAGAAAGCAGAAACTGGAGCAGAGATCAGCACCACTGTATTCAGACACAGAGCCAAAGTCAGACTATTGATCTGGGTGGAAAACCCAATTAATCTCACAAAGCTATTTTGTCAATTTGAAACTTATAGACGACTTTCCCAACAAACTAAATTACACTCAGTCAGATCTGGTGTGTTCTGCCCTGCAGGAAACAGGGGGAAACCGCTCGCAAATGTTTCAGCAGGACTTTTGCAGAATGTGTGTGTAGGCGTGTGTGTGTGTGTGTGGGCGTGCGTGTGTGTGTGCGTGCATTTGCCATGCCCCAGTGCCAAATGATGAATGTCATTTGCTCGAAGTGCACATTGAGTTGTCATGACGAATAACTTTGCCTCCCATATAGTCAATAGAGAGTGTTGTACGTTGACAAATGTGTTGTTTTTCTTCCACTGCACTGACTTCTTCATAGCAGTGTCCGGGATTAAGGCCACACCACCACCTTGCATCTTGGTGCCTCCTCCTCCACACTGCATGCCATTGAGCTGCCTGCACTATTACCATTTCAGCATCTTGATCAATCAGTACCACTGTGGTTCTCATTGTTGGGTGTGTTTTTTATTCTTACTTTGTTTTCTTCGAGAGCTAACGACAAGTATCTGAATGTAACTGAGCATTTGAATGTAAGGCCATGGAGGGGGTCTTGCTGTGTTTCAGTGCATTTTCTCATTTCCTCTGCTGCACGAAATGTGGTCCGAACTGCATTGTAGAAGATTATTTTTTTTGGGACCGGTCTACAGATGCTCCTGTAAACGAATGTCCTTCATTGTGATATGTGTGTGTGTGTGTGTGTGTGTGTGTGTGTGTTTGTGTGTGTGTGTGTGTGTGTGTGTGTGTCTGTGTGTGTGAGCGCACGTGTTTGTTTGCAGCCGTATCGTTAATTGCCTATTAACTCATTAACATTTTTTGTACTTTTGTCTCCCCGTCGCTCTCTCTCTTTCTCTCCCTTCTTTGCTCTCTGATTCTCTCCTTTCTTACCCTTCCTCTCCCTCCCATCACCCTCTGACTCTAACAAAGCGGGTAAGTTGCGAGGATGTATAACTGAACCTCCTGGATATGACCATTGTCTCAGCCATATTACCCTGTCTGCCATCTCTCCTGTCTGTCCGCCATCCGTCCTCTCCCGAAAGACCAGTGCCAAAGCTGACGTCTCTATTCTATCGATGTATCTCTCTATCCTTCATGGCTGTTAACAACGGCTTTGCGTTCTTTCTTTCTTTTTGTCATTTACCATCTGAAGACGTTTCTTCCCCCCTTTTTACAGTTCAATGGCAGCTGCATCCATGGCTGGACAGAGAATGTGCCGCCGCTAAAACTGGGGCCCAATTTTTATACCCGGAATGTCTTCCTCTCCTTATATGTGTCTCTATCTATTTGTGTGAAATAACCAGCTGTAATATCTGGTTATGGGAATGTCAAATGTTCTTTTTGTTTGTATGATTTGTCATAACTGTTTCCTTACTTCCCTTTCCCCAGCTATGTTCAGTGGATGTATTTCTCCATGCATTAGACCTGACCTGAACATAAAACGTGCTGGATAGATAAGACAATGAATGTATCTGGTTGTGTTCGGACAAACACATTTCCTCTGTCACCTGTAGGCCTGTGTATGCCATGTATTCTGTGTTTAAGTGCCCTTTCACTGTACTGAGGCCTTCAACGCTCTGAGTGCTACATGTATCATGTTTATTACTAAGCCCACTCTTTCCATTTGTCAAAGTTCTTTGACAACACACACAGGGAATGCGTTGTTGATTCAGTGTTTCGTGTTATGAAATGTGTTCACCAAATTGAATAAGAACTGCATTGTTTTTGGCGTGTGGGTGTGAGTACGAGTGCGTTCCCTGGTCCCGTTTGACAGGCATTTTTAGGCTGTTTATAAGTTGTCCATGTCTGGTTGATAGTGGAAGGGTTCAGCACAATACAAATAGCTCTGTGCATGACAGACCAAGAGCATGCATTCACTGCTCTTTGTCGAAAAGGTGCAAATGACATCGCTCTGAGTAATCCGGCACCATAAGTGAGGCAAAACAAAAGCTCTCTTAGGTTACACTTCAACTGCTAAGACAAAATAAAAACATGGAGCGGAGCCCAGACACTGTGAAGAAAAGTTACTTTTAAAAATATCCTGCTGCATGATTCAAATACTGCATTACCACGAGTATCAGTGTGAAAACAGTCTCTTTCAGCAGAATACATTCGGAGTGGCTGAACTGGGATGAATTGGGCAAATGTGCTTAGATTAGCAACGTATTGTCCAGGTTCACTGCAGCACAGTGCCTACCAGGTGTATGTGTGTATGAGTGTGTTATATTTGCTCTCATAAGACACATACAGTACATCCACCAAGAATGTACGACCCTGTAAATGTGTTATTTTAAAGTGTTCATATTGTGCTTTTTGGCTTTTCCCCTTTTGACCGTATTACACAGTCTTCATGAGCAGATGGTAATGCTTAAACATTGACTTTGAGCCACAGTTGGGGGGGAAAAATTATATTTGTAGCAGTGGTGGGAAAAAGTACATCAAAATGTGGTGGCGCTAATATTCACACCAAAAAACAATTGCTTGTTTCTTGGCTAATGCCCTTAAAGGTGCACTATTAGTTCCTGCATGGTTTCAGCGCAATTTCACTTTTGTCTCAAATCATAGGCATCTCTCCTCATCTCTCCGCCAGCTGCCTGCCCCCTGAATACACTGTGAAAAAGCCCTGTCTCGGGAGACAACACAGGGGTCGTAAACGTCAAACAAACGCTAGGAGCGCAGGCTGTGCACCAAAATACAACAAACCACGTTCCAGCCAATCACTGGTTTGTTGTATTTTGGTGCACAGCATGTGCCCCTAGTGTTTGTTTATATATCTTTCTAAAGAAACCCTAAAAAAAAAACATACAAGGCAAATACATTTGGGCACACAGGGCTGGTTCTACTTCCTACTAGCAGTGAATGTAAGATTATAAATACTGTAGGTGTATAGCAGGTAGAATGTTTGTTTATGTCAGGATTAGGGATTTGGGAATGAATTCATTCAGTGAATGCCCTCATAAATGCAGTAATACAAAGCCTGTGAGTGAGTGTGTCTCTGTGTGGGTGAGTGTAGGTACAGTTGTGTGCTTGTCTGCGCCACTCTCTGGCAGCACAGAGATGAATGATAAAACTCTTCTCTTTTCAACACGCTTAGTGTACAGGCTGGACTAGGAGATAATATGTATTTGAGTACTCTCCTTTCATGTATTATACACACATAGTCCTACACACACACACACACACACAGTCCTGCGTGCACACACTCAGACACACACAACACTGTGACTGCAGGGATTTGAGAGAGAGAGAGAGAGAGAGAGAGAGAAAGAGTGAGAGAGTTATTTAGTTAGTTTTAGAGGGTGTGGTGTTGTATCAGGGTGAAAATGTGTGTTTATTATGACATACAAGTACACATGTTCATACTAGGTCTCCTCTGTTCCCGCCTTCAGACACGAGCTATTGGAGGAGGCCAGGAGAAAGGGTTTACCTTTCGCCCAATGGGATGGCCCTACAGTTGTAGCCTGGCTGGAGGTAAGTAGTCACATTTTTTGTTTGTTGATCTCTATCTGGTGATTTTAATTTGCAAATATATTCAATTGCAAGGTACTAAAGGTGTGTATAAAGACCCAAGAGCTTTACTTTTATAACTCACAAGCTTCCTGTTGATTGCCCCAGAGTTTACCAAGTTTGTCTTCAAACAACATGCAGAATATTGCACAGAATTCAGACTAAACTCATTCAAAGTCCCATTTCCCTTAATATTAATTATGCATGAGTGTCATGTGTTCTCTCTAAGACATAAAAGGCACTGGTCTTCAGTTGGACATCAAACATTCACTGCAACACATCTTTGACTTGATGAAATAAGCTATTCAGTATACAGTCATTGTAATGCGTTTATATTGTTGGTTTGCTCAGATCCATTATGAGGAATTTTTATTAGGCTATGACCCCAATTCCAATTTATGATAAATAATTTGCAGATGAATTAATGTAATGAATCACTCACTCAGTTCCTCTAACCAAACACATTGGATTAAACAGTAGAAAAAGCTGAACTCTAGAAACTCTACTGCCCCCTGATGTTCAATGGATGACCTACAGCCACCAAACGATTCTGGACTCAACCAACCTCAGACCACAATCTTCCAGTTTATTGGGGGCTGATACTTTCTGATAATTATTGAGCTGCTGATATGCCGGCATTTTGTGCTCACGTTACATTTCAAATTATTGGCAAGATGGAACATCCTGTGTAACAGTATGTTGACTATCAAGGGACAGAATTCTCTGCTTAAACCCAGGATACTGACAAAAATTGATAAAAGTATCGACAAGCATTTTAGTTGAATAACATCAAATTGTTTCATTAACTAAACCAAATCCTGGCT
Organism: Etheostoma spectabile; assembly: GCF_008692095.1. NCBI lineage: Eukaryota > Metazoa > Chordata > Actinopteri > Perciformes > Percidae > Etheostoma > Etheostoma spectabile. Next base: position 16,222,696 of record NC_045755.1, read on the forward strand.
AAATATTTGAGATTTTTAGAAGAAGGCTACTACTACTTTCAATCTGGCCAAACTCAACCGCCTGTGCATCTTTGTCTCCTCTCTGTGTCGTTAAGCTGTGGTTGGGAATGCCGGCCTGGTACGTGGCGGCGTGTCGCGCCAACGTGAAGAGTGGAGCCATCATGTCGGCCCTCTCTGACACCGAGATCCAGAGGGAGATCGGTATCAGTAACCCTCTGCACCGCCTCAAACTTCGCCTGGCCATCCAGGAAATGGTTTCCCTCACCAGCCCCTCTGCACCGCCCACCTCCAGAACCGTGAGTTGTACAGAAAATATGGGAACATGGACGCAGACTAGAATTTTAGTTGTACAAACATTTGTTGGAGACGGAGCTGATCAGGAGGAAGTAATCTCATAATTTTGTGGAGTAGAAATGGAATAAAAGGAGCTGCCATAACGATTTAAATATTGAGAAATGTTTAGGAATTACACTAATTTCTCTCTGAAAATTTGAAAATGTCAATAGATATATAGATAGAATAGCTGTGAACTGACTTACCTAAGTTAGCATGCTAGCCTTGCCAAATTGTTTGTTAAAGGGACATTTTGGGGAATTTGCTTATTTGCTTTCTCAGATAGATAGATAGATAGATAGATAGATAGATAGATAGATAGATAGATAGATAGATAGATAGATAGATAGATAACAATGATCTCACTGTTTAATATGAAGCACCCTGTTAGCTTAGCTTAGCATAAACACTGAAAACGGGGAAACAACTAGCCTGGCTATGTCAGAGAGTAACCAAATCCACCTACCAGCACATCAAATATTTGTGGTTTTTCAGGCAATCTTTATGCTAAGCCAACAGGCTGCTGGTTCCTGCTTCATATTGAACAATAACATCAATCTCATCTATCTACCAGCCAGAAAGCAAATTAGCAAATTTTCCCAAAATGCACCTTTAACAAAAATGAAAGTTTGGCAAGGCTGGCACGCTAACCTAGGCAAGTCAGTACGGCTGGATCATTTCTTTCAATGAAAGCAAGAGCCTTAACCCCCCTCTTACTCCCGACATGTTTACCTTGACTTCATTCTGCTGTTATTAAGGTAGAGTTACTTATTAAAAATAAAATGGCATAATTTCTGCCTCCAGATCAGCGCCGACAAATGTTTTATGACTGATTGTCCTCTCTGCTTACATGCACAATGCCTCCAGACATGAGGGACACGTGTGTTGGCGGGTGACAACAGCCAAATTATTAGCAAACAAGAGCCGTTACGATCACACCCAGCACATTATAAATCCAACAGTCTTTGTCAAAAGTAAGTGAATGTTACAGTGGGAGTCAGTTATGGCCCTGGGTTTAGCACATTGCTCTGGTGCGTGCTGCAGTTTAGCTCTTCAGTTATTCCACAACCCAGTTGCTTTTGTAGCTCCCTGTTGTCATGGTAATTGCATACGGTCTCTAAGGAATCTGCTGCTCCTTAATGATAGTGACTGTTCACACTGCAGAGCAAGGAATAATGTGCTTTATTCTGAAGGTACACAAATGCAGACCATACATCATACAAACATGATAAGTTATATAAACCCAGCAGAGAATATTAATTTGTGTTTTTAGTCTCTACATATTATCCATGCATGCCAAAGTCATAACTCATGAGCAATGCACTTTTCCTGTCTTCTCCTATGTAAAATAACACTAGCAGTACTATCTTATACTCCCCCTCGTTCCCCCTTTCCCTCACCATATCATCTACCACTTAGCTCCACTTCCACACCTCATAAAACTTTCCTTACAGAGCATGCTACTCCACACGTCCGATCACAAACTCGCCCCCCCCCACCAAACTGTGACGGGCGCCCTGCCTGTTGTGGCACTTAGCAAAACTCCACACTTAAAAAGAGGGGAGTTAATAGACCTTGTAAGTATGGTTTGGCATGTATGCCGTGCTGAAAATTGAGGGAGGGGAAAGAATTGGTTACTTTAACTGACACTGTTACAACTGGATCCCCCTCGAACATGCAGGGAAGGAATGCTCCACTGAGACTGCAGAACAATCACTGCTGCTGCAACGGTGCAGAATAAAGGTTGAGTCACACAAATTACACAAAACATAGTTACTTAGTGTTTGTCAGAGATAGTTTTGAATTCATCTGTGCTGAGAGTTCTGCCTTCACCCTAATAGGGTCCAGTGTAAACAGCTTTGATTGGGTCTACTTTCTACTGAAGAAATAGTCCCCATTAAAATACTGCCCGCATGTTTTGTGGAGAGAGAAGTGCTTTTCTGTAATTTGGGTGAATCAACCTTTTACTAGTAAGAATATAGATTGAGATGGATGAGTAATGGGTGCTGTATGTGTCTGTTGGTGTTAATAGTACTAATTTATTTGGTCTTCCTTGTTGTGCATGCCAGCTGTCTGTTATTTGTGGTACATGTACTGTATGCCAAAACTGGGATGTTCTGTGCTGTACTGTACTGTGTTGTGTTTTTGTCCTCTTCATATGCCCTTTGACCCCTGGCGGGTTTGGGGCCAGTTCATGATCTGACTGTGATGCTATAACACTATTGGCTTACAGTGGTGCTGCTCTTCTTCTTTAACACTGCTTGCCCCTCCTACCGGACCTCTACTACCAACCCTGCTGCTGCTCTGTCTCTTGGGCTCTGCCCCTTGTAGCCTTCAGGCAATGTATGGCTGACCCATGAGGAGATGGAGACCATGGCAGCCCCTTCCAAAACGGTCAGTCCGCTTGTGTCCTTTACCGTCGCCCGTTTCTTTCTCTGTCAGTCATGTGTGTCTGGGGAGTGATAGGGGATATCGGAGGGATTGAATGAGGAGAGACCTGGTTGGTGACTGATGGAGCAGGCATCCTTCATTTCCTGGTCTGTGAGCCTCTTCTCAACACTCATTTTAAACTGGAGTTTAGTCAATGATATACAAAGTAGTGGTTGGCCTGAAGCCTTTTGCTGCTGCTGATGGCTCAGTGAAGGTGTGTGTCAATTTTTGCTGTTGTTTGACTCAGTTCATCTCTATTATGAAAGGTCATGAATCCGGCTAGACAGTTTATTTCTGTGGTAATGTTACTAAAACACCACCCAAGACTCACCACACACCAGATCTCTAAGAGTCATTTTAATGCATTTGGCTTCTTCAGGTCTGCAGTGCACATTAGTGTGTCGGCCCGATTGAGCTGGATGTTAAATGTAGCATTTGTATCCAAAAGAACTCTTATCTCAAGCAGAAATGAAGAAAAAACTTCTAGAGATCTGATGTGCAGTGCGATTCAAGCTTCTCCATCATTATCATTGACTGTTTCAAGCTGTGGGCGAGTATTTGCGGCCATGAAGTTGATTTTTCAAATATGTGCCATGGAAGGAAAGTAATACATTGTGACCATCAAATTTGAATTAGAAGAATCAATAACTGGATTGTAAATCCATCAGTATCTTCACCTCCTAGCAATACAAAATCCGGATCATTTTACACAAGTCTTAACAGAAAGAGTACAGGCTATTACCATATTCTAATGCATTTATCTAAAGCTAATGCTCCCTTTGTCATAATAAAAACAAACATACATCACACCCGATGTGCCTTATCTCCTATCTGGCTTCAGGACCTACAAAGCTAAAAGCCAATATTATACCATTTTGGGACAGCGTTTTGACTCATTATTTCCAAATGCAAGCTGCCAGGCCAGGCCACATCTGAGGGCGAAAAAAAATATCGCTCCGGAGACCAATTCTCATGCCATTTAGATCTGAGCCTTCTTCCATTTTAAAGCACCTTGTTGTTAGTCAAGCTTTGTGAAAATGTAGCAGCAGTTGGTAAGAAGAGGCTTTCTTCCTTCATCTTACGTTTTCTTTAATGCAGAAACATTGTCAGAATGAATGCAGAAATTGTCTGATATTTCCTTTGTTCATTCAGCATGCACTCATGCACTATTATCAGTCAGATCCGGATGCAGCTGTAGGATTTGTTATTAAAAAAATGTAGGCCTTCATTTCCTGTCCTAAGTATACTTTTATCTTGTCCTTGTTTCAATCAGAAGTCCGATTCAGAAGAGGGCAGCTGGGCACAGGTAAGGGGAAACCCTGCTCTCTGGCCGTTTCTAACATGTATTACTGATTAAATCTTACAGCCAATGAGAACATCCCGTAAAATCAAGCGTGCTGACTGATGTCTTCTCTATCAGACTCTAGCTTATGGCGACATGAATCATGAGTGGATAGGGAACGAGTGGCTGCCCAGTCTAGGACTACCTCAGTACCGCAGCTACTTCATGGAGTGCCTGGTGGACGCGCGCATGCTGGACCACCTAACCAAGAAGGACCTTAGGGTGCATCTCAAAATGGTGGACAGCTTCCACAGGTACTGGACTCAGCTCACCTGTCAGCAGACAGTATCAATCACAGATATTCATAAAATCCCCGTAAGATATTTGATTTTTCAGAAGGGATGGTTTTCATTGAGTTTAAGCTGTGTGTGTGTGTGTGTGTGTGTGTGTGTGTGTGTGTGTGTGTGTGTGTGTGTGTGTGTGTGTGTGTGTGTGTGTGTGTGTGTGTGTGTGTGTGTGTGTGTGTGTGTGTGTGTTTGCAAATGGATGACAAAAAACGTTTTTCCCGTCCCATGTCTGTGTAAATGTGTGATTTTCTATCACCAGAACAAGTTTACAGTATGGAATCATGGGTCTGAAGAAGCTCAACTATGACAGAAAGGAACTGGAGAGACGCAGGGAGCATAGCCAGCACGAAATGAGAGGCAAGTCTACCCAAAATTTAAAAAAACAATCATTATAATAAAGCAAAAACAAGATGCTACGAATAAATAAATAAATGGAGATCAAGCTTTAACATGAGATTTCTGTACTTGTGTGTGCAGATGTACTGGTGTGGAGTAATGAGCGGGTCATCCGCTGGGTGCAGAGCATAGGCCTGAGAGACTACGCCAACATCCTGCTGGAGAGCGGTGTGCATGGAGCTCTGGTCGCCTTGGATGACAACTTTGACTATAGCAGTTTGGCGCTACTCCTCCAGATCCCCAACCAAAACACTCAGGTACTGCAGCTGCGCCAACACTGGCACATTTTACTTTGCAACTCAAGACATGAAAAAAACATTTTTTGATATCAAACTAAAGTTTGACCGATGTTTTGGCAAAAATCTGTTGTCCATCAACAATGTTTGGTCTGAATATCATCTATATTCATAGCTTTTCCACACTGCATATCAAAACACCTCATTGTGAGAGGAACATTTGGTATTTTTAACTTTTTGTATGCCATTGTCAAGCCAAATTCACAGGGGCTAAATATGGGCAGAAATATTATCTTTCAACAGCTTCAGTCCAAAAGTAGAGCTATGACGGTATCAGCCTTCAAAAAGCTGGTCGAAATTAAATCAGAACATGCAGATTTGCCAACTGTCACTCTGGCAGGTTGCCCTGTGAATTTTCACTGCTCATCTCGTCTATACTCAGGTAAAATGGATATGCAGCGCGAATAACGTAATGTGTCAGCTGCCTCTGTTACCATTCTGGTAAAAATAGCTGGCTTTTGTGGAAATCGGAATGTGTTGTTTTATTTATTTTTTCTCCCCCTCAGGCACGTCAGATTCTGGAGCGAGAGTACAATAATATGCTGGCGCTGGGCACCGACAGGAGACTGGATGAGGTGAGCTCAGCTATTAACCACAAGACTGACCTCACACCGCTGTGAGGGGAAATGTCATGACTGACAAAGCTGGTTAGTCATTTCAGATCACTTGCAACAATTACACTTTTAAACATAATTAGTGAGCTCCCTGTCACAAGATCTTTAATTCTGTTTTTGTAAATCAGACCAGTTAAATGGAGCTGCCCCATGACTCAGTCACCATCCCAATATTTCAGTCTATTGTGATTACTATGTATTCATGATAAGAGCTTTCACCTACAATAGCCGGTAAAATAGTTACACATGTTTTGTTCAGATTTAAAGATGCAGAAGTCATATTCCAAGAATGTTGTTTATCCCTTACAGTGACCTAAATTTCCCCGTATCACAAAATTGGCCACCTGCAATTATTTTGAAAATAGCCAAGGTAAACCTTATCACAGCTAACGTCAACAAGTCAAAGCAAGTGGCATTGTTGGACACTTTTTTACTTTCACTTCCAATCCAATCACACTAGTGGTTTTATGTATTTTTCATTTCATTAGTCATTTTACCCCTTATAATAACATATAACCCTAGAGAAATCTTTCATTCTTTCATTAGCACCCTATCACATTGAGTGAGGCCAATTTGAAAGTGAAGTGTTTTCCTACGTGATTTATGGGCTATTATTATCGACTGTTGTGCCTAAAACACGTGAATGATATTTATCTGTCCATCAGTGTGAAGACAAAGACTTCCGAGGTCCATCGTGGAGGAGGCAGTTCCCGCCCAGAGACGTTCACGGTATAAGTATGATGCCCGGATCAGCGGAGACGCTCCCTGCTGGATTCCGTCTCACTGCCACGTCTGGTCACTCCCGAAGATTGCCCCCCGAGGGTAAGTGCCTGTCCCTACACCTTAATTCATCCACTGGCAGATTGTTATTTCAGTAATGGTGTTGTTGTTATAGTGCATGACATTTGTTAGAGGTGGATATTTTCTGTAAAGTGGCGTCCAAAGGCAGCTACAAAGCAACGGTTAACCCCACCTGTTGCACAGCACACCTGAGCGCAGGAGTAGCTGCTCCTTGCTGTGTTGTGACTCTGTCTCTTGTTCCCTCTGACTCTGTGATGGCTGCTCCGCAGTCCTCTATGAGGCGCTGGATGACAGTCCTGACGACATGTATTTGGATTGGTTTCAAGGTCAGCTATGCCCCTCTGAGGGTTCTGGGCTTGTTGGCCCTGCGTGTCGTATTATTCTACATATACACCCTCCTCCCCCCCCTCACATAGTCTCTGCCAACCACTGTGTGGCTGTATCTCTCCTTTTCTCTGTGGTCTCTCACCTCGTTCTCTACTACTCTACAATCTCTCTGATATCCAACTCCAAGGGTGTCGTTTTGCAAAGTTGCAAAATAGTTGCAAAAGCTAGAGGGCCAAGTTATGGATTAGGACCCATGCTTGCTGGTGTAACCCTTGAAGTTACAGTAATTGAGCAGCAAAACAAAAGGTGGCTGAGCAGTGCTATGTAAGTTGGCCTGAATCAGGAGGTTTACATAGGTGACTGGATGTCTCAAGAACTCAAACTGACCGTTTGTGTCATTTCTCATCCCTCTGCTGTTAAGAGGACACGGGCTGTAATCGGCTTTTATTAAAGGATTCCGGGTCATTACAACTTGGTTTTTGTAGTTTCGGTCATTGCTTTAATTTGTTCTGATTCCAATGTACTCAAGGTAATAGTTGTGATCTGGGAACACGGTGACATTGAAGAGAAAAAAATATCACAGGTTGTTAACAATTAAACCAGATTATCTACACCACTTTATTTGGAGGTTAAACTAAAAGTGAGCGGAAGAACAGCTGACTGTACAGGAAAGTACGATAACGTCAAAGTTTCCTAGTGCAGGATGTTTACAACAGACAGTTTGGATAAAAATGGTAATGTCTGTCTGCATTTTCTCTTCCGAAATAGTACTTCCCAACTGGGGGACTTGTTGGAAACCTGTATTGTCCTCTGACTGTTAATGTGTTTTGCCCCTTCTTACTTTTTTCCAGCGATGTCTCCGCATTACCAGATCTCAGCAATTGACTTGCTTAAATTCAAAGGTATTCATGTCAATTGGAACAAAGGTCAAAACAAAAACAAAAAGACATGGTCTACCTTCTCACTTGTTTTAGAGTTCTCAACCACATTATTAGATGTAGTTTGTTCATTTGTCTTGGAACTGTTTAGAAAAAAAAATGTAAGCACCTTGGACTAAGTTTTTCCTTGAATTGAGATTGTTTAGTCAACTGCTGTTTCCAAAGCCAAATGAGCAGTAAAGCTCAAAGATCCAAGTTGTAATGACCTGGAAATGATCCTTTAAAGGGATGCAGAGTGTATTATGCCACCCGAGGTTGTGATACACGTCTGGAAATCATCCCACTGCACTGATTTTGGCCCGTGTTCTCCTCTAACAAAGTGTTCCCGGTGACACTGAAACAGCCTTCCCGTGTTCCTCTGTCTCTACTCTCTGTCCTCCCTGGTCTGTGACATCCACAATACACTCAAATCCTGTTGCTGCTGTTATCCACTCAAAATGAAGACTTCCTTTGAGTGAGTGATACATGGCGTTCTCTTGAGGGGTGACATACAAGTAAGCTCCGTTGTGTGAGAAACCTGTTTTGCTTGTGATCTCACTCGTTCCATTAAGGACGTCTAATCTTGTGGCACGTATTTGGGGTGATGACCAAGTGGAGGAATGTTCCCTTGTCACTCAATGTAATAACATCGAGGCTTTAATAGTTAGACCTAAAGCTCTTTCTCTCTCGCTGTCCCCCCCCTACAGTTGGACCGTCTGCAGTGCAGCGGCTGGACAGCTCCACGGTGAGAACCTATTCCTGCTGAGAGGAGGAAGAGAGGGACCTTAAACTGTACGCTGTATGTAACACAACACAGACTCTCGCTCTGTTAAATACACCGCTTTCTTCAGAAGTAATTAAAACAAATTTTGGGTTAGAGAAAATAATCGTTTCCCAAGATAAGGATGTGTGTCATCGACTTGGCGAGCCTGTGCTGTGTTGTTGCCAGGTAGCTGTGATAAGGTGATAGGAGACGGCAGGGCTAGCAGCGAGCCGCCGTCTCATACTAATGTCTGCCCTTTAATGTTTGTCACGAAGATGAGTCAGTCGTGGTCCAAGGTTTAGAAATCTACTTCAAATAAATGATGAGTTTAGTATGTTACACAGAGACAAGTTAACAAAGTTAATTTACATGATGGTGAGAGTTCAAGGATAGTGCAGGGAAAAAGTGTAATCTATTAAGTATTTGATTTGATACACTGTCTCTCTGCATCTGTAGTGACAACATTGATGCAAATGCAACACTGAATCCTGCTCTGGATGCATTATTTAGCATGGAAAGCCCAGGAAGACAGCTATGTACCAAATAACTTCCTCATTCACTACTCCCTTTATAACAGGTATAGTTTACTTTAAAGTGAGGAGGAAGTTGAGATTTTGTCAGAAAAAAAATCATGATAAAAGTCATACAATAGTTTGTCAAAAGTCATAGTAGTAAGTCATCAAAATGTACTAAAGTAAAGAAATGTATTGAATAGTATGTAATAAAAAGTCAGTTTAGTACATCATAAAAAATCTCAAGTCATAGTATGTTTGTCAAAGTAAAAACAAAATCATAGTATGTTATAAAAATGTCCAATCATATGTAATAAAGTAAAAACAAAAGTCATAGGTTATACATATTTCATCAAAGTCAAAGAAAGTCATTATAGTATGTCAGTTTCTTAAAAGTACCTCTCACAATGTACTCCCACAGGTGTTACAGTAGTATATTAGTAGACATATTACTAGACATATTTCACTCCTGGATCAACATCATTACAATCCTTCAGAATGTAATACGTGCAGAGGTTAGAGGCACAGTAGACACATATTATAATATGGTATAATGCTCTGACTACAGTTATCATATAAGAGAGGATCAGTTGATTCGTGGGAAAAGGTGCGTGTGAGTTTCATTTTTATAACCTATAACTTTGTTTCCAAATCATTTGCTCATCCCATGAAGCACCCTGCGGGCTGTTTCTAAGGATTTCATCAGCACACCCACATAACAAAACAAAAAAAAAGAAGACAGAACACAGTGCAAAGATCAGTGAGAGCAAAGGGTTCAATTCTGTAGATGTGCACAAGAAACAAAAACTGATGGTATAACTAGTTTCTGCGCCCAGAATATCTCACCTTTAGCTGCTGAACGTATTTATCTTTTCCCCTGCTGTAAGCTGTCAACACTACAAACGCATACAGTGCAAGATTTGCATAGAGGCACCCAGAAAGAAAACACCTTTTGCGACTATACCACTTCCTCCATTTCAGACTCAGCTTTTTAAGATTCTTTGCAAAACATTCACACAGGATATAATTGAATATTTAGAAAATCTCAGTTGCTAAAGATGGAACTACACACACACTATTTCTGAAAATATGTGATCCATCTTGTTTAGAGAATGCTGAAAATGAAGGTCAAAAGTTCACATTTTATACTGCTTTAAAGAACTAAATTAGCTAATACTATTTCCAAAGTCACCTTCCAAATTGCAAGCCCGGATTTCAAATATTAGTCTTGGCATGTTATAATTTACGTTTTTCCGCATTTTCTTTAGAAACCTTACCAACTTTACAGTACCCCTATTGAAAACTTCTCATTCTGCTTCCCTTCAGGTACAGTTCTGAATGGAGATTAACTAGTGGAGCTGCTGGACAGGCAATCCTGCTGAGGAACAAACCCTTCTGACGACACGCACTGCCAAGAAGCCCTCCTCTCCTCTCCCCTCCGACCCCCTTCCCCGACCTACTTCTCCTCCTGTGGGCACCAGATGCCGGTGCTAACCAGTCCTGCAGGCTGTCCTGTTGTCAGCATTTCTACCTTTTACATGTACAGAAACTTGTCGAAGCATAACGTACTGTGTATTTCTTCTACAGGAGATGTGTAGGTTATCTGTAAATAAATATGCCATTTTTTTAAATATATACACACATCTATGTATAAAAAGAAAAAAAAGATATTCAGAGTTTGTGCAAAAAACATCCCTGCCACCTCATTTAGTGGACCATAGATTAATATATGCTGCTCTTAAAACTGTCTCCCTATTACCCTGTGCTCTCTAGATCATTTTGTACATATGGTTTTATTTTTTCATTGTGCTAATGATGACGATGAACCTGTGCTGCACCAGAGAGAGAGAGAAAGAAAAGGAGACTGGATGTGGTGTGAAAACCTGCCCTCTAGTGGTGTACAAAAACCACTCTGAGCCCCATTTCTGGCACCAACAAACTTCTTTCTTATGGACTCGCTGTCATCAAGGAGTATTTTAAGAAGACATGTCGATGCACTGGAATGACATGACAAGCACTTTGATACAACCGCATCAACTCAGACTATTTAGTAGCCAAGGACAAAACAAGAGATGCCATTGCTCTCCGAAGTTGCACAAAACCACAAAAGCAGGACGTCATCCATAGAACCTATCACTTGTTGTACTGTATGTTTTGTCAGGCGATATATTAACACAAAAGGACAACTACACACTCAGCCAAGCTGGCCTTCTCTCCCCCCCTCGGACACTACTTAAACACAACAAAGGAAATAACTAAAAGACAGACTGCTTTAGCTCATAGTGTGCGTAGTGTATATGACCATGTTGAAGTGAGGTGACATTTAATGACAAACCTGTTGCTTGCTGTGACTTACATTAGTGTAACTGTTAACTCTTTGTTTCTGTCAGAGTTTCCAGGGTATCTGTCTTTTACTTATTTCTGATGGATGACTAAAGTCTTAATTTGTTTTTACATCTTCAATTTGCACGAACAATGAATCATTTTATTTTGTGTCCATTTTTTTTTAATTTT
>NC_045755.1:16234237-16235523 GCF_008692095.1 Etheostoma spectabile
TTTTTATTCTTGTACTTTGGTCAATACTAAGTGGTGAGCAAGCAAATTTTCATTGTCAATAAAAACAAAACAAAAAAACTGTCAGTGAATGAGTTTCCATTATTTCTCCACTGAACATTTGTATGCCTCATGGACATTATTTTATACTTACAGTAGCCGTACCTTGCATCTGCTCATTAAATGAATATGCAGCGTAATTTCCGGTTACATACAAATGAAAACATCAGCCATGTACATCAATGTCTACCTTCAACTTATAAGAAGAATCACATTTTACATTTGCAACACCTAGAGTGAATTTATGTTTCCAAAATGTATTTTCTTCCTCATCTAACGGGTAAGTTCAAGCTCAGCAGGTTCTCAGAGCCTTTTCTACCTGCTTTTCGATGTCTTTGAAGACTTCTGGGTCCTCGATGGTTGGAGTGATCTGTGGGGGGGAGAAAAATTAATTTTACAATTCTAATGGATAATATAAATACAAAGAAAACAGTGTGGTAAATCTAATTAATACAAAGAAATATTTGAAGGCAAATGATGCTTGTACTCTATATGATGCAAAGACATTTTTTACTATAACAATTAGATACATGTCATTACAAATGTAAGAAAAAGTCATAGTATGTCAGGAGAGCATGTTTAAAAAATTATTTAAAAGTCCAAATATAGTATGCCAAAAAACAATCATAAAAAAGTCCTTGTATAGTATGTTGGGGGGAAAAAATCACGAAAAAGTCAAAGTTAGGCTGGCGTAAAAAATAATCGTAAAAAAATAATTGTATAGTAGGACGTCTAAATATTGTATGTCGAAAAATAAAAAGGTCATAGTATGTCGGAAAAAACAACAAATGGCCAGAGTATGAAAGTTTTGAGTATAGCATGTTTAAAAAAACAAAAAGTTTAAGTATAATATATCATGAAAAAAGTCATAGTATCGACTGTCAAAAAAAATCAAAATTAAAAAGTTGTACTATAGTATGTCGAAAAAAGAAGTCAGTATAGTAGGTCAAAAAATCAAGATGTCAATATATCATAAAAAGACACAGTATAGTATGTAGCTAAAGTCATTGGGTAGCATGTTTAAAAAATATTAAAATGTCATAGTATAGTATGACATCACAAATTCAAAAGCAATATAAAAAATCATAGTATAGTATGTTGAAATTTTTTTAAGTGTACTAAGTATGTCGAAAAAATAGTCAGTATAGTACGTCAGAAATCCTAAAAGTCAAAAATGTCAAATGTCATAAAAAGACACAGTATAGTATGTAGCTAAAGTCATTGGATTC
>NC_045755.1:16235548-16238203 GCF_008692095.1 Etheostoma spectabile
ACAGTATAGTATTTCAAAAAAGTCATAGCATAGATTTTCGAAAAAGTCAGAAAAGGTCTTAGTATAGTATATAAAAAATTAAAAACTATAGTATCAAAGTATAGTATGTCAAAAATAGAAAGTCATAGTATGATATAAAAAAAATCATAAAAAGTTATAGTTATGTTGAAATAATCATAAAAAGTCATGCATAGTATGTCAAAAAAAAATCATAAAAGTAAATTGTTATATGTCGTGCAAATCATGAAAAAAGTCATAGTAATATGTTGAAAAAAATATAAAAAATCATAGTATAGACAGTTGAAAAAAATTTAAAAGTTGTACTTAGTATGTTGAAAAATAAGTCAGTATAGTACGTCAAAACACTAAAAAGTCAAAATGTCAAAATGTCATAAAAAGACACAGTATAGTATGTAGCTAAAGTCATTGGATAGCATGTTTAAAAAATATTAAAAAGTCATAGTATAGTATGACATCACAAATTCATAATATAGTAAGTCAAAAAATGTCACAGTATAGTATGTCAAAAAAAGTCATAGCATAGTTGTCGAAAAAGTCAGAAAAGAGTCGTTAGTTGATTAAAAATATTAAAAACTATAGTATGTCAAAAATAGAAAGTCATATTAGTATATCGAAAAAAAAAATAAAAGTTATAGTCTATGTGAATAATTAAAAAGTCATAGTATAGTATGGAAAAAAAATCATAAAAAAGTATTTGTATTATGTCGTGCAAAATCATGAAAAAAGTTATCTATATATGTTGAAAAAATCATTAAAAATCATAGTATAGACAGTTGAAAAATTAAAAAAGTGTACTATAGTATGTGAAAAAATAAGTCAGTATAGTACGTCAAAAAAATCCTAAAAAGTCAAGATGGCAAATGTCATAAAAAGACACAGTATAGTATGTGGCTAAAGTCATTGGATAGCATGTTAAAAAATATTAAAAAGTCATAGTATAGTATGACATCACAAATTCATAGTATAGTAAGTCAAAAATATGTCATAGCATAATTTGTCGAAAAGTCAGAAAAAGGTCTTAGTATAGGATATTAAAAATATTAAAAACTATAGTATCAAACTATAGTATGTCAAATAGAAAGTCCTAGTTAGTACGGAAAAAATCATAAAAAGTATAGTCTACTATGTTGAAATAATCATAAAAAGTATAGTATGTATGTTGAAAAAAATAAAAAGTCATAATAGTATGTTGAAAAAACATTTAAAAGTCATTGTTTGTAAGTCGAGCAAAATCATAAAAAACGCATAGTATAGTAGTTAAAAACTCATAGTATAGACTGTTGAAAAAATCTATAAAAAATCATAGTATAGACTGTTGAAAAAAACATATTAAAAATCATAGTATAGACTATCGAAAAAATATATAAAAAAATATGTATAGAGTGAAAAATCATATTAAAAAAATAGTATAGTATGTTGAAATTTTTTTAAAGTGTACTAGTATGTCGAAAAAATAAGTCAGTATAGTACGGCAGAAAATCTAAAAAGTCAAAAATGTCAAAATGTCATAAAAGACACAGGTATGTAGCTAAGTCATTGGATAGCTGTTTAAAAAATATTAAAAGTCACGTATAGTTGACATCACAAATTCATAATATAGTAAGTCAAAAAAGTGTCAACAGTATAGTATGTCAAAAAAAGTCATAGCATAGTTGTCGAAAAAGTCAGAAAAGGTCTTAGTATAGTATATTAAAAATTTAAAAACTATAGTATGTCAAAAATAGAAGTCATATTATATATCGAAAAAAATCATAAAAAGTTATAGTCTATGTTGAAATAATCATAAAAAGTCATAGTATAGTATGTCAAAAAAAAAATCATAAAAAGTAATTGTATTTTGTGTGCAAAATCATGAAAAAATATAGTAGTTGAAAAAAATCATTAAAAATCATAGTATAGACAGTTGAAAAAAATTAAAAATAAGTACTATAGTATGTTGAAAAATAAGTCAGTATAGTACGTCAAAAAAATCCAAAAAGTCAAGATGTCAAAGTCATAAAAAGACACAGTATAGTATGTGCTAAAGTCATTGGATAGTGTTAAAAATATTAAAAAGTCATAGTATAGTATGACATCACAATTCATAGTATAGTAAGTCAAAAAATATGTCATAGCATAATTTGTCGAAAAAGTCAGAAAAGGTCTTAGTATAGTATATAAAAATATTAAAAACTATAGTATCAAACTATAGTATGTCAAAAATAGAAAGTCATAGTAGTATCGGAAAAAATCATAAAAAGTTATAGTCTACTATGTGAAATAATCATAAAAGGATAGTAGTATGTTGAAAAAAAAAAGTCATAATAGTTGTTGAAAAAACATAAAAGCATTGTATTGGAAGTCGAGCAAAATCATAAAAAACGTATAGTATAGGATGTTAAAAAATCATAGTATAGACTGTTGAAAAAAATCATATTAAAAAATCATAGATATAGAAGTTGAAAAAATATATTAAAAAATCTGTATAGAGTTGAAAAAAATCATATTTAAAAATAGCATGTTTAAAAAATATTAAAAAGTCATAGTATAGTATGACATCACAAATTCATAATATAGTAAGTCAAAAAAGTGTCACAGTATAGTATGTCAAAAAAAGTCATAGCATAGTTTGTCGAAAAAGTCAGAAAAAGGTCT
>NC_045755.1:16238213-16238312 GCF_008692095.1 Etheostoma spectabile
TATTAAAAATATTAAAAACTATAGTATGTCAAAAATAGAAAGTCATATTAGTATATCGAAAAAAATCATAAAAAGTTATAGTCTATGTTGAAATAATCA
>NC_045755.1:16238322-16238452 GCF_008692095.1 Etheostoma spectabile
TAGTATAGTATGTCAAAAAAAAATCATAAAAAGTAATTGTATTATATGTCGTGCAAAATCATGAAAAAGTCATAGTATGTTGAAAAAAATCATTAAAAATCATAGTATAGACAGTTGAAAAAAATTAAAA
>NC_045755.1:16238477-16239246 GCF_008692095.1 Etheostoma spectabile
TTCAATTTTTTAACATGCATCCATGACTTTAGCTACATACTATACTGTTCTTTTTATGACATTTTGACATCTTGACTTTTTAGGATTTTTTGTACGTACTATACTGACTTATTTTTCAACATACATAGTACTTATTTTTAATTTTTTTCAACTGTCTATACTATGATTTTAATGATTTTTTTCAACATACTATACTTTTTCATGATTTTGCACGACATATAATACAATTACTTTTATGATTTTTTTTGACATACTATACTATGACTTTATGATTATTTCAACGAACTATAACTTTTTATATTTTTTTTCGATATACTAATATGACTTTCTATTTTTGACATCCTATAGTTTTAATATTTTTAATATACTATACTAGACCTTTTTTCTGACTTTTTCGACAACTATGCTATGACTTTTTTTGACATACTATACTGTGACACTTTTTTGACTTACTATATTATATGAATTTGTGATGTCATACTATACTATGACTTTTTAATATTTTTTAAACATGCTCCAATGACTTTAGCTACATACATACTGTGTCTTTTTATGACATTTTGACATTTTTGACTTTTAGGATTTTCTGACGTACTATACTGACTATTTTTTCGACATACTTAGTACACTTAAAAAAATTTCAACATACTATACATGATTTTTTAATTGCTTTTAAGTCATAGTATAGTATGACATCACAAATTCATAGTATAGTAAGTCAAAAATATGTCATAGCATAATTTGTCGAAAAAGTCAGAAAAAGGTCTTA
>NC_045755.1:16239256-16239532 GCF_008692095.1 Etheostoma spectabile
TTAAAAATATTAAAAACTATAGTATCAAACTATAGTATGTCAAAAATAGAAAGTCATAGTAGTATCGGAAAAAATCATAAAAAGTTATAGTCTACTATGTTGAAATAATCATAAAAAGTCATAGTATAGTATGTTGAAAAAAATAAAAAGTCATATATAGTATGTTGAAAAAAATCATTAAAAGTCATTGTATTGTAAGTCGAGCAAAATCATAAAAAACGTCATAGTATAGTATGTTGAAAAAATCATAGTATAGACTGTTGAAAAAAATCATAT
>NC_045755.1:16239542-16239751 GCF_008692095.1 Etheostoma spectabile
TAGTATAGACTATCGAAAAAAATCATATTAAAAAATCATAGTATAGACTGTTGAAAAAAATCATATTAAAAAATCATAGTATAGTATGTTGAAATTTTTTTTAAAGTTGTACTATAGTATGTCGAAAAAATAAGTCAGTATAGTACGTCAGAAAATCCTAAAAAGTCAAAAATGTCAAAATGTCATAAAAAGACACAGTATAGTATGTA
>NC_045755.1:16239776-16249935 GCF_008692095.1 Etheostoma spectabile
ATGACTTTGGATGTCATACTATCTCCTGATGACTTTTTAATATTTTTAAAACATGCTATCCATGACTTAGCCACTACTATACTGTGTCTTTTTTAGACATTTTTACATCTTGACCTTTTAGGATTTTTCGACGTACTATACTACTTTTTTTTTGACATACTAGTACAACTTTTTAATTTTTCCACATAGTATACTTGATTTTTTTTATAACGATTTTTTTCACATACTATACTATGATTTTTTATGATTATTTCAACATAGACTATAAAAAGTCAACATACTATAGTACACTTTTTTAATTTTTTTCAACTGTCTATACTATGATTTTTAATGATTTTTTTCAACATATTATACTATGACTTTTTTTCATGTTTTGCTCGACATAGACATAAAAAGTCAACATACTATAGTACAACTTTTTAATTTTTTTCAACTGTCTATACTATGATTTTTATATGATTTTTTTTCAACAGTCTATACTATGATTTTTTCAACATAACTATACTATGACGTTTTTTATGATTTTGCTCGTACATTAACAATGACTTTTAATATTTTTTTCAACATACTATATATGACTTTTTTTTTTTCAACATACTATACTATACTTTTTATGATTATTTCAACATAGTAGACTATACTTTTTATGATTTTTTCCGACTACTATGACTTTCTATTTTTGACATACTATAAGTTTGATACTATAGTTTTTAATATTTTTATATACTATACTAAGACCTTTTTCTGACTTTTTCGACAAATTTGCTATGACATATTTTTGACTTACTATACTATGAATTTGTGATGTCATACTATACTATGACTTTTAATATTTTTAAACATGCTATCCAATGACTTTAGCTACATACTATACTGTGTCTTTTTATGACATTTGACATCTTGACTTTTTAGGATTTTTGACGTACATACTGACTTATTTTTCAACATACTTAGTACAACTTTTTTTAATTTTTTTCAACTGTCTATACTATGATTTTTAATGATTTTTTTCAACTTACTATGACTTTTTCATGATTTTACGCACATATAATACATTACTTTTTATGATTTTTTTTTGACATACTATACTATGACTTTTATATGATTATTTCAACATAGACTATACTTTTTATGATTTTTTTCGATATAACTAAATGACTTTTCTATTTTTGACATACTAATAGTTTTTAATATTTTTATATACTATACTAAGACCTTTTTTCTGACTTTTTCGACAAACTATGCTATGACTTTTTTGACATACTATACTGTGACACTTTTTTGACTTACTATATTATGATATTGTGATGTCATACTATACTATGACTTTTTAATATTTTTTAAACATGCTATCCAATGACTTTAGCTACATCATACTGTGTCTTTTTAATGACATTTTGACATTTTTGACTTTTTAGGATTTTCTGACGTACTATACTGACTTTTTTTTTTCGACATACTTAGTACACTTTAAAAAATTTCAACATACTATACTATGATTTTTTAAATGATTTTTTCACAGTCTATACTATGATTTTTTAATATGATTTTTTTTTCGTAGTCTATACTAGATTTTTTAATATGATTTTTTTCAACAGTCCATACTATGATTTTTTAACATACTATACTATGACTTATTTATGGTTTTTATGCTTTTGCTCGACTTACAAACATGTACAATGACTTTAATATTTTTTTTCAACATACTTCTATGACTTTTTTTATTTTTTTCAACATACTATACTATGACTTTTTATGATTATTTTTCAACATAGTAGACTATAGTTTTTATATGATTTTTTTCCGATATATATGACTTTCTATTTTTGACATACTATAGTTGTGACTAATGTTTTTTAATATTTTTTAATATACTATACTATCTAAGACCTTTTTCTGGCTTTGACTTTTCGCACGAAATTATGCTATGACATATTTTTGACTTCTATACTATGAATTTGTGATGTCATACTATACTATGACTTTTTAATATTTTTAACATGCTATCCATGACTTTAACCCATACTATACTGTGTTTTTTTGACATTTTGACATCTTGACTTTTTAGATTTTTTGACGTACTATACTGACTTATTTTTCAACATACATAGTACATATTTTTAATTTTTTTCAACTGTCTATACTATGATTTTTAATGATTTTTTTCAACATACTATGACTTTTTCATGATTTTGCACGACATATAATACAATTACTTTTTATGATTTTTTTTTGACATACTATACTATGACTTTTTATGATTATTTCAACATAGACTATAACTTTTTATGATTTTTTTCGATATACTAATATGACTTTCTATTTTTGACATACTATAGTTTTTAATATTTTTAATATACTATACTAAGACCTTTTTCTGACTTTTTCGACAAACTATGCTATGACTTTTTTTGACATACTATACTGTGACACTTTTTTGACTTACTATATTATGAATTTGTGATGTCATACTATACTATGACTTTTTAATATTTTTTAAACATGCTATCCAAGACTTTAGCTACATACTATACTGTGTCTTTTTATGACATTTTGACATTTTTGACTTTTTAGGTTTTCTGACGTACTATACTGACTTATTTTTCGACATACATTACAACTACTTTAAAAATTTTTTTCAACTGTCTATACTATGATTTTTAATGATTTTTTTCAACATTAATCTATATTTTTTCATGATTTATCGTCCTATACTATGATTTTTATATGATTTTTTCAACAGTCTGAATTCTATGATTTTTTATATGATTTTTTTTAAGTCCATACTAAATTTTTCAATCATACTATACTGCCGTTTTTTATATTTTGTTTCAACTTTACATACATGACCTTTTTATGATTTTTTTCGAATACTATAATATGACTTTTTATTTTTTTCAACATAGACTATACTATGACGTTTAAATATTATTTAAACATGCTACCGACTTTAGTAAATACTTTCTTATGATTATGATTTTTTTTTTTTTTTTTTTTTTTTTTTTTTCCGATACTACGCAGACTTTCTATTTTGACAATACAAATATAAAGAATTGTATACTATAGTTTTTTAATATTATTTTTAATTAACTATACTAAGGCACTTTTTTGCTCACTTTTCTTGACAAATATGCTAGAATTATTTTTTGACTTACTTCACTATGAATTTGTGATGATCATACTATACTATGTACTTTTTAATTTTTTTAAAAAAAACCTGCTATCCCAATGACCTTTTAGCACATAAGTACTGGTCTTTTTAGAGCATTTGTGCTCTTCTGATTGTTTTTTCGTACTAAAGACTTTTTTTTCACAAGTGATTTAGACGAGTAAGAATCAACCTTTTTAATTTTCAACATGGTCTAGTACAGATTTTTAATTTTTTTTTTTGTTTTCACCAACATATTATACTAGTACTTTTATGTATTTTTCAAACATGTCTGATTTTCATGATTTGGCACCGAAATATAATACCAAATACTTTTATGATTTATTTGACACTACTAGTACTATGGACTTTTTTTAAATGATTATTTCAAACAAGACTATAAACTTTTATGTTTTTTTTTTTTTTTTTTTCGATTACTATAATCCTTTCTCTTTGTTTGGACATACTTAGTTTTTTAAATTTTTAATATATTATACTAAGACTTTCTCTTTTTTGTCTTTTTGAACTTTTCAACCACTATGCTATGACTTTTTTTGTTGACATACTATACTGTGACACTTTTTTGACTTCCTATTATGAATTTGTGATTGGGTCCATACTATACATAGACTTTTCTAATATTTGTTAAACATGCTATCGTCAATGACTTTTACTAAATATATCCTGTGGTCTTTGGTATGACATTTTGACCATGTTTGACTTTTTAGGATTTTTTGTGACGTACTATACTGACTTTATTTTTCAACATACTATAGTTAAACTTTAAATTTTTCAAACTGTCTATACTATATATTTTTAAAAATGGATATTTTTTTCAACATATTTCATGAACTTTTTTTGATTTTGCCGAATCATTAATACAATTACTTTTCTATTTTTTTTATGAATACTATCTATGACTTTTTGTATGTTTTGCAAACATAGACACTATACTTTTTAGAGTTTTTTTATATAATACTAATTGCACGCTATTTTTGACTACTCTATACTTTGATACTAATAGTTTTTAATATTTTGTAAATATACTATACTACGAAATTCATAGTATAGTAAGTCAAAAATATGTCACAGTATAGTATGTCAAAAAAAGTCACAGTATGGTAAAATTTCATAAAAAAGTCACAGTAAATGATGTTTAAAAAATCATTAAGAAGTCATAGTGTAGTATGACGTCAAAAAGTCATAGGATAGCATGTTTAAAAAATTATGAAAAAGTAAATGGCAAAAAAACATGATAAAAAGTCATAGTATAGTATGTCGAAAAAATCATAGTGTATCGAGAAAAATCATAAAAAGTCAGTATTGTATGTCGAAATTAAAAAAAAAAAGTCAGAGTATGGTTTGTCAAATATTTAAGAAAAGGCATTAGTAAAGTATATTAAAAAATAATTAAAACTATAGTATCAAAGTATAGTATGTCAAAAATAGAAAGTCATAGTAGTATATAAAAAAAAATCATGAAAAATTCATAGTGTAGGATGTCAGAGAAAAGTCATAATATAGTATGTTGAAAAATAATTTTCGAGCAAAATCATGAAAAAGGTCATAGTACGTATATATGTTGAAAAAAATCATAGGATAGTGTGTGTGGAAAAAGTCAGCAAACGTAATAGTATGTCAAAAACAAGTTATGGTCTAGTATGTTGAAATAATTATAAAAGGTCATAGTATAGAGTGTTGAAAAAATCATATAAAAGCTATAGTATGTTTGTCGAAAAAGTCACAAAAAGGTCATATGTTGCAGTATTCTATGTCGATAAAGTCACAAAGAGGTTATAGTATAACTATGTAAAAAAAAAGTATTAAAAAGTGAAAGTATGGTATGTCAAAAAAAGGTCACAGAATACAATGTCGAAAAAAATCATGAAAAATTCATAGTGTGTCAGAGAAAAGTCCTAATATAGTATGTCAAAAAACTAATTAAAAAAAAATCACAGTATAGGATGTCGCAGAAAAGTCATAGAATAGCATGTTGAAGAAATTATGAAAAAGTCTCCGTATAGTATGTCAATAAAGTCTAAATTTTTTTTTAAAAGTCATAGTATGGGATGTCGGAAAAAAATCAGAATATGTCCAATAAATCATAAAAAAGAGATAGGATAGTTCAGTTACTCAATCTTTGTTTATCGTGTTTCCTGCGTTGGCACTGAGTCAATACCAGCAGTTACAAAGAACAGGGAAATGGAGAGAGTGATAACAGACAAAATGTCATAAAAAGTCATAGTGTAGTTTATTATAAAAAGTTAGTTATATGCTAAAGCACCATCCTTACTCAAAATTTCAAAATTGGCTTTACTGTCTCCTGAGCAGCTGTAATGCTTAGCACAGAAGCCAAGATGTACTAACAATATTTCCCCTCAGCGATTATATCTGGCAGTACTTAACTTTTATAAAACTATTGGTGATGGGAACAGTGCAGCGTACCTTGTAGGGCTTGCCGTTGACCAGGTTGGCTAAAGAGGAGCGAGGGATTTTGCCAGAGCGCGTCTTTGGCAGTCCTAGGACAAAAATCACTTTCCTAAAGGCAGCCACGGGTCCGATGGTGTCTCTTACAAGCTTCACCATCTCATTTACGATCTCTTCTTCATTTCTCTGCACACCTGAGATACAAAGCACACGGTGCAAACAAGCACATGTAGTTTTAATGCCACGTGGAATTTAATTTTGGCTGTGTATCTTACTTTATAAAAAGGTAAAAGAGGACGACATCACCAAAAACCAAGAGAAAAACTACATGTGGCGAAATAGCCCAGGAGTCACAATGCATAGATATTCTATATTACTTCAGTCGTGCCTCACCGTTCTTGAGCACACACAGGGCTAATGGAACAAGACCCTTCAGAGTGTCTTCTAGACCCACCACAGCGCAGTCTGCCACTGCAGGGTGCAGCATCACTGACTGCAAAACACACACATAGACATACATAAGAATACCTCAAAGAACAGTTGGGAAAACCTTTGTGTCACCTCCTCTGTATTGAGTCTCCTACCTCCTCCAGTGCTCCAGCCGATAGCCTGTGGCCTGCCACGTTGATGACATCATCAGACCGGGACATGATGTAAAGGAAACCCTCTTCATCCACAAAACCTGCATCCATAGTGTCATAGTAACCCTGATGGTGGAACGGAAAGGAATGACTGCATTATATTCCTGAATAACGTGGTATTTGGAGCAAGTCAGCAGAGCCTCCTCTTTCACTTCTAACACAGAAAATCTGATGCTGTGTTGGGAAGTTACGCATTACTTAGTAATATATTACTGTAATAGTATTACTTTCCACAGTACTTTCCAACAAGTAGTATAAGGGATTACAATTTCCAAAATAGTAATTATATTACAGTTACTAATCCAATAAGGCTGCATTAACCCCCATGTTGTCCTCGGGTCAGATTGACCCGTTTTCCTATATCAATGTTCTTTTTAACTACCCAAAATAACAGGATTGATTCCACACAACGCTCTTCTGCAAGTACAAATCTCTACTTGCATTGATTCATTATTCAATTTTATAGCATTTGAAAAAAACATTAAAGTGGTTTTGAAATGCTTTTGAGTAAAAGTTGACATATTCCAGTCTGTGATTACCCATCAACATCCATTCCTTTAGTTTTAGTCTAAATAATTCCTAATTTCTGCTTTTCAAACTCAAACATGGAAAACTGAAGTTAATGTTGTTCAAAACGTCAAAACAAGTGACAAACAGAAAAAAAGCATCAAAAGTGAGGAAAAAGGGACATCAACGTAAGAAAAGTTAAAAACATTGATATGTTGATTATTACTTTTCACCATTGCAACTCCTTAATTATGCTAATTATGTAAATGCTGTATCATAACATTCTTTTAACTATGTAAATACCGTACATATCCACAATCCTTATATTTCTTTATTTATATTTCCACTGGTATTTATACTATTTGTGCAACTGCAACACAGAGTTTCCCTTCGGGGATCAATAAAGTATTTCTTAATCTGATTCTGATTTTGATGTTGACTTTTGAAAACTACACAAGGGTTTAGGTGTTATCCGTAATTTGTTTTTTGTCCAAGGTAGGCTTTCTTTTATGATGACGTGACGTGTATGTTTTTCATAATTTCGCATGCAGCAGCACATGGCCAGGGCAGGGCAGGTCACGTAATGTAACGTCGGCTACTAGCCAGAAAGCTAAACGAGGGACAACGGAGAGGAAACATGTCAACAGCTGGAAGTATTGTCATTATATAAAGCCTTGAATTTGAGTAGGGACATTGATAACATCCAACATGTCCCTCTCCGGTCTCGCCTTGTGCACGCAGGCACGGCGAGTTACTATGGTTATGGGAATCTGCGTCGCTAGGTTCTTTTCATAATGTAAGCCTATGCAAAACTCGACAAAAAAACCTAATAGGCCTATGTTAATGTGCAACAGTCTTCATAACAACCTGAATGTACAGTCAAAGCAAAACAGTACTAGAACGAGTAAAGTATTAATTACTTTTGATACTCTGTATTAAGTAAAGTATATCATAACAGTAACATATTAGACTTCCTGCCCAACACTGGCTGCAGATGGCTCTGTAAAGATTCCAACACTAGAGGGCAACCTTTTACCTCGTACTTATCACTACCCCCTACATTATTAATTCAGTGTCACAAAAGACAAAATTGAACAGGACTCCAAAGAAATTCAATTATTCCTAATCAAATCAGACAGCTGCGCAAATGATTTCATGTCCAATAAACTGTGAATGTGAGGAAACAATGACACGTCTTACTGGGAACTTGGTGAAGTAGAGCTCATTGAACAGAGTGTCGTTCTGCCACAGTGACAAAGCTGCACCGGGTGGTAGAGGTAGTCTGCAGGAAAAAGTATTACAAAAATTAAGTTTAGTTCAATTCCAATATTTCTCTTTTAACCCTTTTATTCTGGCATAAATGTACAACAAATAAGAAAGGTGAGTCTGCAAAACATTACTTTAAGCATGGCGTTAAGTAACACTTTCTATATGAAAATGAATATCTAGCGGAAGGTCTTTTAAGGTTTGAGAAATTGAGAACGCATTAAGAGATTTTACTCAATATAATAATGGATAACCGTCTAGACATACAGCCAGCCTCTGCTAGACTTCATCTTCACACACACACACACACACACACACACACACACACACACACACACACATACACACACACACACAAGATTGGAGAGCCCAGTTACTCAATCTTTGTTTATCATGATTCCTTGGAAATAACCTGTGTTGGCACTGAGTCAATACCAGCAGTTTCAAAGAACAGTGAAATGGAGAGAGTGATAACAGATAGGTAGCAGGCTGGAAGATAAGGCCGCACAAAGGGCTAACTGCTAGAGCTTTTGATTAACTCCACTTTGTACAGGTGGCTCTCTAACACAAATAGACACACATGTTTCGTTCTCAGACAGGAGCGAGGTTCTTTGGATTGTGATACAAGCTGCCCAACAGGGAATTATTCAGATTAATGACTAAACAATTGGAGTTTAAATTTGATTAGTGTTTTCTGTCACATTTTGAATGTGTTTGCATGTGCGAGTGGCAGAAGGAAGGTAAAGCAACGACTGAGCTGCTCACACAGGCTGGGAACGCAATCACTCAGCTTACCTCACCACAATATTTCCCAGGGTTCTTGGCTTTACCTCCTGCATGTCATCATCAATCACTGTGACTAGTGGAAAGGAAAGAGCATGCAATCCATATTCAGAGGAGGTTTATCACCCACTGGCAAACTGGAGGAGCAAAAAATATGAAATACTCTGCAGGGAATTACAAGCAATTTCTATGTGTAGCTTTGGTTTAAAGGTATCTGTAATTGAGAGGCAGCAATTTTGACAATGAAATAATGAACCATGAAAGTAAAATGAAATGTGCGCTGCGGATCGACAGTTTAGACTCTTACCGCTGTAGCCTGGAACAGGTTTGCCAGCCTGACCTGCAGGTGGCGTGAGTGAGTTCCCCAGACCAATACAGGAGGATGTGATGGGTGAGCCAGTTTCTGATGCGAGAGACACAGAAAAAGAGAAAGGTGAATACTCATATCTGTGTGGAGGACCCATACAGTTTTAATCATATTTAAATTCACAAGGATCTGTGGTGTAACGCCACAGTTTACTAGGCAATGTTAAACCCTCTAATTGTGAGCTGATCAAAAGAGCCCTTTCCTCTGTGACTATTAACCTACATAATGCAAAACTATGGCAGCTCCTGAGGGTTCTCCTCGACTCCGCCACACAACTGTGCCCCACATACTGCAAAGGTGTGCCCCTGCCCTACTAGCCCACTCAGAGAATGAATAACAGAATTGGTCCAGATCAGTAAGCAACATTAAATCACACAGCAGCCGACCAGCCTAAGATCAGCATCTGCCTTCTATGATAAACTGACATCTGGAAACAGAAAACAGAAAAAGGTTTTTGTCACTGGGTGTTTGTCGGTTTCTCGGCATAACTACAAAAACAACGATAGAGCTGAATGCTCCCATCTGTCTGTCACGTTTTCCTTTTCCCAAGCTTAGAGTTTTACTTAACTCAGCTGATGTCTCAACTACCATGAACAGGTGACAGACAACACACTGCTGCATCTGCCTTTTTTACTAACTGTAGGTGCGTGCTGTTTGAACAAAGGCGCATTTTAATCTTAAAGACGGGGCTGAAAGCTTCGTTGCTTGTTCAATTATAAATTAAAAACCAGCCTTTTGACACTTATACAGTTAATAAACAAAAGGCAGCATAATTACCTCGTGCGCTGACATTTTTCTTCACCAACATGCAAATTTATGCACAAGCTCTTCCAACAAGGTAATCAGATCATCTCCACTATATGATGTTTCGTGTCATGTATTGTGCTTGAGTTATTGTGGCTACAAGTTTCTTGGCATTTTTCGCAGTTAATATGCAAATTCATGCATGCATGCAGCAAGGTGCACTAAACGTGAATCAGATCAGTTACTGCACGGGGGGGGGGGGGGGGGGGGGGGGGG
>NC_045755.1:16249951-16260904 GCF_008692095.1 Etheostoma spectabile
GTGGGAGGATACAGTTTCAATCACATATTCTTCTAAAATATGTCAGTGGCAATGCTGATGGCAGAAGTGACTTGTCTTCTGAGAGGGCAACGGTCGATGGCAAAACATTCAAGCTAGCAGGCCTGCTATGCAAATCACTGCTCAGTCGATACAACGGTGATGCGCAAAAAAGCATTTTAGACTCCTCATTAAACCTTGAGGGGGAGGTAAAGAAACAGGGGACTTCACTAGGGTTACACACCTGCCGGCTCCAAACAGACAACCTGGGTTGCAGTGAGAACCTGGCCACCAAAAATTACTTAAAACAAAAAAAACAACAGAGGAACAAAATCTTATTCCTGGGGTTCAAGGTGCCCGGTGGAGTTTTTTTGTTAACCAAGTTTCTGTTTACATTCAGTGTTACTCATCAAAATGCATGTTGAATGCAGTTCTTTCCTAATGACAAATTTACAAATCCTGCATTGTTTATATCCATGATTCTTGGTGCATTACTGCCACCCATCAATCAGTGGAATAGTGTGAACCATTGGCAGAACTGTCCATCACCTCCCCCGCATGCATGTGAGAGCAGTGAGTCCTTGCGCTTGTGCACGACAACAAACAAAACCCACTGATAAATATTTGGTACTACTGGTCCACAACTTCATAGCATACCTTTTAAGTAGCAACATGCTGACTGCAGTGTCAGAATTAGGAATAACGAACATGATTTCATGAGATCCCAACCGAGAAAAGGAGGAGCAGGGTGTTGGGATCACGAAAGTACGCTGTTAGGGAACAATGGGACATGAGATCAACATGGACCAAAACAAAATCTCCAGCATCTTGTTAAACTCATATTAAAGTGAATATAGACTGCCTATTTCCTGTCCTGTTAATCAAACAAGTGCTAACGGCTATAGACCTGCTTCCAACGTCAGCACAGCACGTTTCAAAGACATGAGCTGACGAGCAGGAGGTTGCTGTTGGTTGAAAAGTGGGTTAAGTTCTCAAATAAAGAGAGGGCAGAGGGCGGTGGGGGGGGGGCGCCCTCTGAACTGGCAACCACGTATGCCTCATTCATCAGTGGCAGGTTAGCCACTCCCTGCTGGGTTCAAAGCCCATCACTGTCAGCACAGACAACATTAAGCACCAATGATAAAAGAAAAGCATTTTTTGATTCTGTTCTGGCGCACCTCCTGGTCAAAGAGCAGGGTCACGACAGGGTGATGACGGACTCCCTGATGACCAACCCTGCCCTTCGGTTTCCCATAAGATACTCACTACTCCTTGCACAGCAACGGCTATGGCAATCATATAATCCAAATGAAATCAGAGCAAAGAGGAAATACTGTAATGTCCAGGTCAAAAGATTCAGGGTGTGGGTTTTTAAGGTCATTAGTGACACCACTGGATGGTGGAAGTTTTGAAAAATCAGTATTTTGTGCAAAATTAAAAAAAGCTAAAGCTAAAAATAAATGATAAATAGCCAAATAAACTCCATCATAAATCAACCTATACTCTATGAAATCTCATCCACTTTTAACGAGCCAAAATTGGCAAACCAATATATCTGTCTGACCCTGAAGGACGCCATAAGGGTCCTTTAAAAGCTCCAGTGAATTGAACGTTGATTAGGGCTCGACACAACCACTGAACCGTGAAAGTGGAGTGTTTAAACCTGGCTGTTTACAGCAGGAGCCAGGGCTCGCTGGCGGGGATTCAAGCATGGTAGAGTAAATTCAAAACCCACATGAAAAAAAAGACAATATAATTGTGCCTTGACATTTTACAAGGAATACAGGAGAGAGCAAACTGGCTCTGTAGCTTTCAGGCATGAAATGAAACCATTACAAAGCAAAGCAATCTCAGTGAAAATTAGTGGACTTAATTTCACTAAAATATTTTTTCCTCACATTTACATGAAAGATGGTAGGCTGACAAAAGCAGAACTCAGATTCCAACTAGCTGACGCAGATGTTTGCCAAGATCTCCGAAGGTTCCTTCCTCTGCCCACAATTATGAAGGCATAATAGAGCACAACACAGCAGTGAGCAGTCCATTTCCATTCCTACACCCCATGGCTCACAGTGAACAACAACCATTTTGCTTACCTGGGAATTTTTTTTTCACAGTCAGACATTTGAATTCTATTATTACTTCAATAAGCATACACTGTCCCTATTGATGTAGCAATAAGACTTTTGACACCCTTAGCACCAACAGTATATACCATGATCTTCCCACAGGTACAAAGTCCAGTCCAACAGGGCTATCCATCCGAAATGTGTCTATTTAAAGATCAAGACAAAAACGTCCTTGAGGTGAAACAGACAAAATACATCCCCTGCTACTATTCTGGTCACATTGTGCAGAAGAGATCACATATGCTGGGTAAGAAAGGCCGACAGCACAGGCTGAGACAGGTGAGTGAACACTCGAGGGGAGTGAGGAGTAAAAAAACATTGTCTGTGGGATGGAAGTTTTCTATCTGCTTGTCTGACTGACTGTTGGTGAGTCTTTGGAACACACATACAGACACAAAAGCACACCTTGATGTAAGTCTTACTCTACTATCTTCACTGCCTTTTTTTTTTTATTCTGTTGCTCCTTCTCACTCCCTCGCGCTCTCTTCTTTGCCTCTGTACACAAACAAATCAATCTTCCTTCGACCTGTTGGAGATGAGCTTGGCCAGTGAGAGCCATTTTGAGTGTGATGAATTAGATGTGGGAGGGGAAGTGTTGTTGGAGGATGTGTTGGAGGAAGAGTGGGACGGGCAATATCGTGGCACCTTTTCAGCTGAGAAGGAGCTATTGAACAGCCGTGCTCATTACTAGTAGCTTGGGGGGGGGGCTGTTGTTCAGAAAAAAAAAACAAAGATGGCTCTCTGATCCTGCACTCTTTCTTCTCTAAAAATCCTCAAGCACTCCACTTCTTTCTAAAACAGATGAACCGTCTTCTCATCCACTCTGTCTGTAGGGTCTGCACACATATTTCTTTTTAAATATAATGTGCCAGGATACAAGCCAAAATACAACAACAAATGTGGTACTGTCCATATTTTAATTTTTTAGAAATAAGTGTGTAAAATCTGCTTTGAAGGCAGCCACATGACTGGCTGACTTTTACTTTTGAATGTGGCTGCTCTACTGAACGTTCAGATAAATGGTGTTTGCTTGCACCTGCTGCCTGATGGCGGGTTTGTACATCCCTCTCCTAATTGGGCTTCTGTGTTAAGGTTCTCCTTGGATAACAAATACAGCACAAAATACAGCACATACAAAACTTAGAAATGGCAGGGAGTTTTAGTTTGTCGGTTTTTGGAAGCACAGCAGTGAAGCTGACTCCTACGGTAACCAGTATGGCACAAACAAACAGCTTCGTGGTTTCCTGGTGATGTGTGGTTGCTGCGGTAACTTGGTCAAGAGGACAAGATAGTCACCCCGAGATCATTTGAAAAGATGGTGTGGGGGGAGAATGACAAGAGGATGAGAACAAATAAAGAGAATTGGTTTCATCTTTGACCTTGTTTTCTCATATAGTAGATGTTTCATTTTTGTTTGTTTCAGAGAAAACCAACATTCCACCTACCTCGTACAAAATGGTAGATAAAGGGCAACACTATAAAAAATTGAAATAAGAAATCATAAATAATACCTTTGCAGCATACTACAGAATTGCAATACAACACATATCTACCTTGAAGACAGGTGAACATGGTGTTGTGTTATCTCCCTGCCTTTTCTCAGAATATTTGGCTCCAAGAATGAGTGACGACCAAAACTCACAACACCCTTGTGGGATTAATTCTGCTAGGAGTCTGTGTTATACAACTTAAAACAGCTCCCACTAAGACCAGCATTGGCAGTTTGTTGTGAATCCAAAACACAGAGTCCCATGGGTTGGTTAGCAGAGCCTTTTTAGCAGGGCTAAATGTGAAAGTAAAGAAAAGGTTATAGAGAAAGAACAGAATAGAATAAAAATGTGTGGGGGATCAGAGAAGGTTGCAGCAACTACAAAAGGTTGATGATGCCGCCCACCAAAGACAGACATGAAAGCGAGACAAACTATTATGTATAGGGGCACACACACGCATGTACACAAACACACACACTTTCCCATTTACATCTCAGACTCTTCAGTGGACAATTTCACTCCATCAGCTAAAAACATTGCCTCCCTTATCACTTTTCAGACAGCTCGCCTCATTCACTCAAAACTAAGTTTATGCATACAAATTCACTACTTAACTTGCTAATGAAAGCTTGTGGCTTAGAAACCTCAGCAGACAAATAATATAACGGCTGGGAATGAATGCTAGACAAATTCCCAGGTCAGAGAGACGATGACTGCAGCCCCCAGTAAAAAAAAAAAACAAGGCAACACAAACTTGGCACCTCAGCTCTCGGATATGTAATTACAGGAGCAGGGATGTCTGCGCTACTGTCTCTGCAGCAATGTAATGAGACCAAGTGAGCACCAGAATCTTTTTGGTTGCTCGGTGTTGAATGATGTTAGACACAATGCATCTCCCAACGGTGGATAACAAAGGACGAGTGACATGACTCAGAAACAATTTTACAGAAGAGAACTAAGGGGCAGGTCTATGTGGAGAACAGTTGGGACAGAATACCAATCAGTTAAGGAAAAAAACTGGTGGGGGCATATTTTAAGCTATAATTCTAGTTTATACATTAGAAGAGCAAATGTACACTGAAGGTATTATACTCAAATGTCTATTTGAAATGAAGGTGTTGGACACGTGTGTCTAAGGCAAATAATTAAACTTATAGTTGCAAATACATCTTCCTGTATTAAAACACAAATAGTTCGAAAGACCAAGGTACTTTAATCCTAAAAGTAAAAACAACGTAATCCACATTTCTTGAGGAATGCACTGCAGAGCGAGTAAATCAACAATACACATCCAAAAGAATATGAACATGAATTAAGACAGAGATTTAAGTTGCCTATTGGACACTAAAAGGTATGTTGACACCCAAACATTACGCCCATTTGTGATTATTGAAAATTATGGGCATTATTGTGTTGCTATATCAGCCTTCACTCTTCTGGGAAGGTGTTCTTCAAGATTTTGGAAACGTAACCTAGTTCTATATATGTTAAGATGACCACTAAGAAGCTACCTGGAAAAATATATCCTGCAGGTGATGGTTAATATAATATTCCCATCAACCTTTCCAGTTTTAGGTTAGGATTCCTCATTAGGATAACCCCTGATTTGTTGTATTGCTGTCCATGTGCCGAGTTAGTGAATGTTGGGTTGTTTTAAGTCTCGGTTTTTATTTTCTGTGAAAGGATTGTGTTTTCAAGGAGGATGTAAAACTGTCCTTCACAGACTCTCTGAGGCTTTGACTTTTTTTTTTTTTAAAGGAAGAGGATGTGTGGAAAACATTCCCGTGCCAGCTCTGGCAAAGTCCAGGGGCGAATTTTCAGTTCTACACTTTATTTGACAGGATAGGTATTCTGAGAAGGTCCAGTTCACTTTTGTGTACAAAGACATCTGCTGTCAGTCTGAGAGAGAGAAACAAAGAAACAAAAGAGAAACAGACAGAGATCTTTAAAAAAAAAAAACACTACTGTAAGTCCATTCGCCACCACAACTCACTGGTGAGGCTGCCAAAACCCTGCCAACTGGAAACACACATTTGTTGCCAGGCAACACCAGTGACATCAGCAACCTTCATCATCACCCTCCTCCACCCCCTGCCATTGGCACTTGGCTCTTAAAATAGCGCACAGATTATTACCAGGCTTCAAAATGGCAGACATTTTCTCATATGCACATATGGGGGAAGTGAGCCTGACTAGTTTCAGGTAGCTCAAGGGTGACAGGCTATGAATGCATGTCGGTCTTGGGTTGGAGGGGTTAGCAGATGTTAACTTCTGTGTGCATGTAAAAGAAGCATTGAAACCCAGATAAAACAATGAGAATAAAGGCAAAAGGAGCGAGACGGAGGAAAGCGCAGGTGTAAAAAAGGTGTTGTGGTGTCATGTCTGGGCTGGGGAGACAAGAGGAATCAGCATATCAGATGACAGCGGGGGGCTGAGAAATGATTGAGTCCACTGCACATGGGAATAACAAGCACAACAATCACTTCCACTCTGTATCTGAGAACAAATCTCGTCTGCACCAGCCGAGCGTTTACAGAATGAGAACTAATCAAAGAGCTAAATTGGTCACATTAGTCAAATTGTCAGCCGTGAGCTTGTTAGCACAATTTAATATTTCCAGCAAAGAATGTGAAAATTTGGCGTTGCATGCAATCACTGACAAAGAATGACTGTTTGATAAATACAATACCAGTTAGCTTGATGCAAAACAATTTGTCTATGGATAGGTTTCCTGCAGAAAGTCCCCTAAAATGCAAGCCGGCTGGCTCACCACAGGGCTGTGTTCTCTCTCGCCTCCTTTTTATTATATGTACACTGATGGCTGTAGGAGCTCTTCAGAAGGCAGCCACTTGGTGAAAGCTTCAGATGACACGGTATAGCTGTCCCTTCTCAAAGGTTCAGGATCTGATCATGGGAAGGCTCTCCCTGATTTTGTATCTTGGTGTGACAAACACTTCTTGGACTTAAATGTCTCAAAAAAAACAAGGAACTTTTCATTGATTTTAGATGTGATTAACCTACAGCCAGGGAGTACATCATTCACAATGAAAAAGGTTGAAATGGTCACCTCATATAAATATTTAGGTACCATGTTTGATAAATGCAGTGTTAACACTGAGGCTATTGTGAGAAAGGGGCAACAGAGAATTCACTTACTCTGTCAGGCCAGTCATTCTCTGTCATTTTTGTCAATCTTTAATCTTTTTTTTATTGACTTAGGACTTTTTCTTTTATCTGCTGGTTTCACAGTCTCAGGGAAAGACAGAAACAGCCTGGAAAGTATAGTCAAAACCTGCTCTACAATTATTGGTGTAAATCAAAGAGATTTAAATTATTCATGTAGTCAAATCTATGGGCCTGTGTGCTTTGTGTACGTGTGTATTGTCTAATTGAGATCGTATTCAGTTTAAGGACCGGAGACATGCTTCAACTTGTAACCTTCCCTCCTCTGTACGTCCCGCTGCTTCTCGCCGTGGCACTATCAAGGCAAACTGTCTTGTGTCAGCTGACTTTATTTTATTTTTACAACCAGGGCCTTGGGCAGATTTAAGTTAAGCTTTGTTAGGAGTGCTGCTAGCTCTTTGTGTGATGCACAACCAATCAGCTGTGATACACAGTTGGCTGCAAGGTAAGGAGAGTCCCTAAGGGAGGAATGGGAAAATGATGTGAACCAAACCCTGAGACGTGTTTTTTTTATTTTTTTATTCCAGCGGTATGCGCCTGGCACAGCTTATGAACTGTTTCCAGTGAAGAGAGATGATGTCAAAGATTATGAATTAGATGATGCATATTTTTTATTTATTTTTTTAAAGATTTGGGCATTTTAGGCCTTTAATGACAGGACAGCTGAAGAAGTGAAAGGGCAGAGAGGGGGAATGACATTGCAGCAAAGAGCCGCAGATTGGCGTGGAACCCGGGCCAGCTACGTCGAGGTGTAAACCTCCATAAATGGGCGCCTGCTCTACCAACTGAGCTCTCCGGGCGCCCAGATTATGCATATTTTAACAGGAGCTGGAAAACATACACGCAGTGTGATAAATAAAGAATCATATGGGGATGATACAACAGCTTTTTTTGCTGAGGAGCTGGAGAAGACACTTCAAAGGTCTGTCAGAGTCTAGGGTTGGGGTTCAGAAGTGTTTTGAAAAATCAAATCTAGTGACATTTTATGTATTTATTAATAATTTAGCCTGGATACTTCCACCTAAAGGGAATTGAAATGAATCTGCATTTGGTTAGGCTGTCACATACACTGCCCACTAAAGCCACCCTGATGTACTGTACTACATCATTTTTTTCCATTCCTTTCAACAATCAAAGACAAACAATTACAGAAAGTCTTCCAACTTATTCAAGAATTTGTAATTCCTGTTGGAATCTCCCACTTCCTCCAGTAGCAGTAAAGTGCCATTCAATGTAATAATTACATTTTACTGCAACTGGGCGGCGTGTTCATGGCTTCTAAGGGGTAAGGTAATTCTTTGTAAACATAGGTCAATAGGTCACAGGAGTCACAAGACGCTGTTACTGATTGGCTGGGGGTATTCTGTGGCTGCAATTCGCCGCTTAAACTATCACCAAATTTAGTTTGGCCACACTTCGCCACAGAACCAAACGGCCGCAGCTTTCCATAGACATTGCACAGCAGCTTGCTGCAGAACACACTTTGCCACATTTTTGTGTGTTTGCACCATAACAAACAAAAAACATTACATTTCTAACATTAAAAATCTATATTCTGTATACAGCTTTATATTGTCAGGGATTTATTTTGTAGATCAACAAATGCAGGTATGTTGCAAACGTAGCACCTGAAGCCTAGAGCAACTCATACCAGTACACTTCAAAAAGCTGTGTGCTCGGTTCACCTACTCTTCCCATCATCGCTCATGGTGAACATTTTCTCGCCATTGATTACAGCTTTCGGCTGCTAAATATTACATTTCAGGATTACAAGCGTGCGGCTGGAAAGATTTATGAGCAACTGCACCCGTGATTGATCTATTTTGCAGGTGAGGTACAGGTAGGACAGATCTATCAATATTTATAGATGAAAGCAAAATGTTTAGGGACTTAAAAAGACTGTCACAAGTTTGAGAAATGTGTTGATTCTAAATTGGACGCCAGAAAATGCAAACTTTACTTTGCAGGTGTTTTGACAGTAATGAATTTTTCAAGGATGAGTCTTTCTCTCCTTTCTGTGATGGCCATTTTGAAGTAAATGAACCTTGAATTTTAAACTGCTTTCCATTGACAAAGTTGCTTCTTTTCTGTTGGAGAGGAAGCTGGAGAGTTCTCAAGGGACCGACATTTCTAAAAGTTGCTTGATTGATGTCCTGTCTCCAGAGAGACGGTCAAACAGTACATCGTGACTCCAAGCATGAACAGGGACTCATGAACTCCGTAAAAGGCAGACGTACAGTGTATACATACCACTTTTTATATTTTACTGACATTTGTTAACTGTGTCAATAACAATAGTGGTACATGTTAAACATTTATTTATGTCTTAAGTTGCTGATCACACCGGGCACACGCATGAGGAAGTCTTGGCCCGGATATCCGCTGGCTACAGAGTTCTAATAATAGTAATAATACAAACATATTTACACAATAGACACCCTCATATAAACACACAGACAGTATATAAACAGACATACAGATGAGTAAGGTGCGGATGAATAGGAATGACATATTGCACAGTTGGAGATAGCACAGAGTAATCAATGAAAAAAATGCCTAGTGCAGAATATTGTCCAGTCATGGCTCAAATTGTAGAAACAGCTAGCAGTGCTACATTATGTACATTATGGGGAATGCAAGGTTTGTACTGTCTTTTCCTCTTTCTGCGTTTAAAGCAACACTAGAGAATGTTTTGTAACTTAAAATAATATTTCCATAATCGTTTCAGTTGTTCACCAAGTCGTAACAAGTTGAACGGCTCTATGCAAGTTTGCCAGATAGGGTAGCGGATCTGTAGTTTCAATGAGACACAACAGGACAATTTTGCTTCCAGCCTCTAGGGGGACAAAAGCGGGAAAAGTTCCCTAGTGCTGCTTAAAGTGCGGCTCTGCATCCCCTCCTCCTCCTCCTAATTAATTCTTCAGGGATCTCCGGTCTTACAGTAGGAAGAATCCTAGTGTTCCTCAGTGCTAACAGCTGTTCCCGAGTGTAAACAATGGAGCCGCAGCCAAACAAAAGACAAGAAATAGAGCTAATCTCCACAGTTGTACATCCATATAAAAAAAGAAATATAAATATGAGAAATATACTCAACTTCACCAAAAAGATTCAAAGCTGCTGCAACAGGCTGCCACTAACGCAGCACCATGAACCACTTAAAGAAGATAGCCTACTTAAATTATGGCATTAATTTCTGTTTTTATTATAAACAATTCCCTATAAAATATTAAAACTAAAAATGAATTTATCGTGATAATAAGCAAGCTGTACTTGCTGTTTTGGAAGATTAATCAATATGCACTACAAGTTCTAGGTAAGCACGTATAATCTACGGTATTTCAGGTTAGGGAAATACTTGTTAGCATGTTGTTTTTTTAGTCTCTTCTGGGAAATTGTTTAAAAAAAAACAGCTAAAAGGCAAATAAAAAGTTTTTCAGTCCCTCCAGAAAGAAAAGACAAAGTTTTGATGATTCAATGAATCTGTATAACATGATGCCAGGGTCTCTTTAGCCCACGCATTTGAAGTCAAACTGCCTTAGACACAAAGAGAAAGCAAGTGATACGAGGAGAGTCCGCTCTACCGTGAAAAAGTACAGAACAGATTTGGATCGCAGCGCTCTCTGCCAGCTGCCAGTTATTGAGTTTAGCAGGGGGTGAAGAATTCAATGGGATTTACACATCTAGACAGAAATCAAGTGGTCGGCAAAGGTTTTTCTCCAAACTCAATAAATCACCTTGCTAGGATTGCCACAAAGTGTGGCAGGATTGTGTGGGGGTGTGTGTGAGGGAGAGAAGTGAGATTCAAACTTGACTGTGAAACAAACATCCTTTTGTTCAAAATGAATATCCAAAGTCTAATACATGTGTAGTAAACCATTGATTCAAACAACAAAAGTAGAATGAAATGTTATCTCAGAAACACTGAAGCTACAGAGAGGAAGATGGGAATTAACAGCTCTGTTTAGCAAATCCAGGCTAGTGACTTCAGTCAAGCCCATCCATCGGCATGCCAGTCAGACAGATGGAGGTACAGGTAGAGAGTAATGCACTGTATTAGGCCCGCGCAATATTTTTTTCACTGCAATATATATTGCGATATGAAAAACGAAAAAAAATAGCTCTATTTGGAAATAATAAATCATTCTTGACTACTG
>NC_045755.1:16260914-16270129 GCF_008692095.1 Etheostoma spectabile
ATTTTGTAGGGGAGTGCATCTACATAGAAGACAAAAATGAAAAAGGATCTTTTCTAATATGAGACCATTCTTTATTAAACTTTAATACTTTACAAATACCAAAGCAAGTAAGCGCTGTGACTACTCTTCTGAAGCGATTTTGGAGAGGGAAATTAGGTAGAAATACGCTGGGTGAGTAGCATGATACCAATGTATTCATATAATAACCATCCAGACTAAAGTGAATGATAGTGACTGCATGTTGCTTCCTCTAAGTTTCAGGTTGTGATTGACTGGCGGGGCCAGCTCGTTAGTTTGATAATTTGATCAGACCTGCATGTCACGCGCACTAGCAACACATTTTGTATCCAAGAGCAATTAAATCAGTGTAAATGACGTTAGACCAGAGACAGACTTCTGTTGTAGATTAGTGTTACGTTTCCAGTCTCGCAGGTCCGAACCGTAACGTTAGTTGGGACAGATGGACCCCTTGTTTTCTTTAGGCTAATTATATTAGCTTTAGCCGGGCTGGTAGCAGCTTTCTGCTTGTTTCTTTAGGCTAACTATATTAGCTTTAGCCTGGCTGGTAGCAGCTTTCTGCTTGTTTCTTTAGGCTAACTATATTAGCTTTAGCCGGGCTGGTAGCAGCTTTCTGCTTGTTTCTTTAGGCTAACTATATTAGCTTTAGCCGGGCTGGTAGCAGCTTTCTGCTTGTTTCTTAAGGCTAATTATATTAGCTTTAGCCTAGCTGGTAGCAGCTTTCTGCTTGTTTCTTTAGGCTTACTATATTAGCTTTAGCCGGGCTGGTAGCAGCTTTCTGCGGGGGGAAATGGCCGGGAGACGTGATTATGTTGCATTAATCGGGTGATTTAGTTTGTATTTGCAGCAAACATATAACACTGACTACTGTAGCTTCACTGACTACCTACCGAAAACTATGCGCATAACTGTGTCAGCAGCAGCTGCTGCCTACAGTAGTTTTCTACACACGGAGAGCCTCACTTTCCCTAATAATAAACTCTGTCGGACTAACGTCACATTCACACGCTGCCCAAATGGCTACCTGTCTTAAAGGGGAAGGGTCGACTGGTAATAATCATGTTAAAGGAGAACGGTGAGAGTTTACTTTTCTATCAAGCAGCAAAAAAGGATTGGCGCCAACGCAACGCCTTGCAATGTGACTATCGCGCATGCGCACATCGCGATGTCGATGCTAAAACACAATATTGTTCAGCCCTACAATGTATTATCCATAACAGAGCAAACAACTAAATCACACACCACCAAAAGGCATAACCTACATTCACATGTGTAGTGGTGCCTGTTCTAAACCCATCAACACCTACATAGCTAATATAAACAGTAAATGATCATACAAAAGCCTCAATAAAAGATTTGTGTATGGGTATTTAAAGAACATACAAATGCCACAGAGAGGGAATGGCACTACCATTATTACCCTTTAACACATTGATTTTCTCTGCTAAGCAAAGACCCACAGTTTACAAAGCTTTGTCAACTAAATGTAATGCCCTATGGTTCACAACATGTCCAGACCAGTGATGTTTATGATTAACCTTTCAATTGTTAACAGTCAATAAAACTTTTTGACCGATTACAACCTCAATCACTAATCAGTTTAAAATTAAATTATTAAAACAAGAGTTGTTAACAGTCAGAACAAAACTAAAATGATCATCAATAGTCCAGACAACTAAAAAGAACAAATATTGGAGTCTTATCATGGCTTTCATTATTACCTACACCTGGAAGTGTTCTCTTTGTATCTGATCATATTTATCAAGTTAATAATGGGGAAATCAAAATTAACTATTTGGTATTAGTAAATGGGTCAGAATTGGGCAAAAGACGGCTAGTACTTTCTTTTTCATGAAGAGGCTTAGCTGAAATGAGATAGCCTTGTCGGCCTGTTAGAAGGTATTCTACCTTGAAATGCAGACTTTAGATGATGCAGCTTTGAACTAGAATGCAGCATATACTTTATGTGATAAGCCTACACTAGGATTTGCAATTTAAATTCAAGAGCCTGAATTGATCAATTACATTTCTGCAATATTACAATATTTAGCTCTTCACACTCCCAGGTGCGGACAAACTAATCAGCCAAGTGGGCTAATCTGCGCTCAGATCAGTGTGTTGCTTGTACAAACTCAAGGTCAATGGCTTTCCAACGGGCCAACAACAGTATTGATCCCATATTTAACACAGAGATGTCGTCTAGTCCAGTATCGATCCTCCATTCCCACAGGCTGGATATTACAAAACAAAGAGACATCCAATTGAGCTCTTTCGTTGTCGCTGGCACATTCATTGTAGTTCACTAGTACTTGGGGAGGACAGCAATCAAACGAAGTTGGTGAGGGGGGGCACAAGGTAAAATTAGCATGATGGCAAGTTGCCTTGACTCAAGCTTCCCATCCAAGAGGCTAACACAATTTTACCCATTCAAGAATCATACAAATTATCACAAAATAAGGCCTAAGAACAATGCTGGGAACGCAATATTTCAATTATATACTTACAACATGTCATTTAGTGGACGCTTTTATCCAAAGCGACATACAATTGCTATTTATGTCAGAGGTAGCATGCCTCTGGAGCAACTAGGGGTTAAGTGTCTTGCTCAGGGACACATTGGTTAATGTATCGCAGTGGGAATCGAACCCAGGTGTCCTTCACCAAAGGTATATGTGTCATATCCACTGCACCATCACCACCCTCTATCCTATCCTGACCTAAAACAGCCATTTGTATAACAGGCGACTGTGAGAAAGAGAAGATAAACCTTTAAAGATTTAAGGGGCATGACCTACTGTAGCAAACCTTTAAAGTCATGATAGTGACTCAGCCTCTGTGAGTCTGACAATCTAAAGTGCATTGGTGCAATGTGGCACTAAGACTTAACAGCAATTTCAAGGG
Organism: Etheostoma spectabile; assembly: GCF_008692095.1. Taxonomy (NCBI): domain Eukaryota; kingdom Metazoa; phylum Chordata; class Actinopteri; order Perciformes; family Percidae; genus Etheostoma; species Etheostoma spectabile. Next base: position 16,263,834 of record NC_045755.1, read on the forward strand.
TAGACCGAACAAAATGAAAGCCCTTTTGCACCAGGGCTGATTAAACACAAATTATTGTAATCTCGTTTAAGCGAAAATTTACAGAATTTACAAACCATAGGTTGAGTCAAGGTCTGTGTATTTTAGACTAGGTGAGGAATAAGACAGTAGAGACAGTAAGACTCATTATAAAAGTAGTCTGACTCAACAAATTCAAATTAAGTGCAGAAGCTGTTTTAATTTCTGCTCCTAAGCGGACCCGTGTTACCCGTGACTGTTGCCTTTTCTTTATCTCTTCACTAAGCACACACTAAGGTGTGTCAGCCAGTCAGTCACTCAGTGTCCCATATGGGTGCAGAGTCAATAAAACATTAGTGAACTCAATGAAAGGCAATTCCAATCAAACCCTTATTTAATTGCTGCCCTAGAATGGGACCGGTTGAAGTCTCTAGAAGTTTTCCCATCTGACTGTGGCAGACTTTTTTTTTTTTTGGGGGGGGGGGGGGGGGGGGGGAGATAAGATCTGTGGTGGCTTGGCATACTGGGTATTAATCAATAATATATTGACAAGAAGTTACAGAATAATGAAATCAGCCTTACTGCATGTGTATCCTTGAATACAAGGAATAAAGTCAGAAACTTGTTCAGTGGCAATGGAGCTGTTCCATTTATTGTTTTAATCATTACATCCAGTTATGATTCTCATTTTGACTTCTTTAAAATTGGTAAAAAAAAAAAAAATTTCCTCTAAAATGTTCTCCTGTGACTTCAGCCATTGTTACACCTGCCCTGTCTGCATATTGCTCTCTAAATTTGACTGTGCGTCAATTAACTGGCACAAATGATGACACGTCACTTTGTGTGATAATCAGTTCTCAAAGCAGCTTAGAAAATCAAACATTGGTGTCTTTAACGTAATAATTACTCTGGTAGAAGAGCCCTCATCTACAATACAAAACATCAGAAAGGATTAATCAATGTGGGAAGTGTGATAAAATGGGCTTCATAATGACAGTGTGCTTTCGAGGTAATAATGATTTTCTAGAGTTATGCCTCTTACCAAGGCCAAGTTAATGTCAATGGACTGATGAAATACAGCAAATACCACACGTATAGTCTTCTCACACTGATAAGCTTAAGACTACAGACCCAGTCTTAGCGATCGAAAAGAAGTTAAATTAATTTAAACATCCGTTGCAATTCATGCTAATAAAGTACTTGAGCAGAAAGGCTTTTTCAGTATCTTTATCATAAGAACCTAATCCCTAAAGTTTAAGGGTAAAGTGCTTCCCAACCTAGTAGACAAGTAATTGCACAAGGCAGCTTCACACACAGCATATAGTAGGGGATAAATATTTGAACACTTTTAACTTCAACCACCAAAAATCCAGTGACATCAAAAGGTCCCATGGCATTAAAATTTCAGTTTTTTAACAATAATATGTGTTCCCCCAGCCTGCCGTGATAGGTGTAAACCGAGCCCTTGGTATCCTGCTCTGCCTTTGTGAAAATTAAAGCTCAGATGGGCCGATCTGGAATCTGATGGTTACTTCCCCTTTCTCTGCTTTGCCTGCCCAGATAATTTGCGCCCCCCCCCTCCCCCCCATGAGAGAGAGACATCCTGGCTTTTAAACAAGGAAAGTGGCAGTTGTACAAGGCCACACCCCGAGCCTCCACCTTGAGACATCAGATATGGTATTAGTGGACCACTAAGTTCTACAGTATATAAAAGCATCCAAAGAGCAGCATTTCGTGGGACCTTTAATATATAGATTTACTGTGAATTATCATTAAATAATTTATTATATAATCTTGTTCCTTATGAGGTCATAAGGAGCAAGGTTATCTCCCCTTTCTGTGCTTTGCCCGCCCAGAGAATTTGGTCCACCCATGAGAAAGAGAGCGGCATCATGGCTTTCAAACGAGCAAAGTGACAGTTGGTCAAGGTCACGCCCCCACCCCCACCCCCACCCCCACCCTCCAACTAGCCTCTCCTTCTCCTCCTCAATAGCTACAGACACAGAAATGGCACGTCCTAAGGAAGGCTCATGGTGGGACTGGCTCTAGTGGCTGTAATTCTGGAATGAGACTTCAGATACAGTATTAGGGGACAACTAAGGCCTATATAAAGGCATCCAAAAAGCCCTATGTCAAGGGACCTTTAAGACCTTGAACTGTACACTCTGTATTAGGGCTGGGCAATAAATTCAGGGGAAATTCAGAAAGTTCAACAGGAAAAGTGTTAAGTGAAATTTCACAGTTCCAAGGTGTTTTCACTGTTGATTTGTTAAACTCACATCACCGTTTCACTGTTTTTTTTTAGGTTCATCCATGCAACATCTTTACAAAAGTCAATGAGTAATAGTGTTAAATAATCGTGATTTAAATATTGCCCATTTTTTTCCCCCCATAATCGGTCAGCGCTACTCGCTACACTCGTTATGCAGGCCTGGCTGTTATGGGACACTTTATACCAAAGAGACCAGAACATAATTTTGTTGAGTCCAGCTTTCCTTGCACAGCTAAGTCACCGATATCTAGGAATCAGTTTGCATTTCGTTTTCAAGTTTCACTTTTCTGCTTCCTGTCCAACATGCAACTTTGAGGTAAAAATGCATATGGAATCAGATAAGACGGGTGAACAATATATTTATATCAACTTTCTTTCACAGTGCAGCTTTTGATACAGGGCATCAACAAGGTTGTTCCGATTCAGAGCTCTCTCTCTCTGATTTCTGTCTTTACAAAATAAAAACCTTCCTACCAGTCTGCCACCAGTGATCCAGAACAGGAACCCCAAAGCTCCTCTTTGCCCATTCCAGCGTCTCCACGTCACATCGCTCTCCTGCCACAAATAATGACCGCAACCTGCAAGGACACAGAGTACATCTGTCAATCACCTTGAGGTAACATGACATATCAACTCTTTCAGAGGAATAGTCAGGATAACACAACAGCTTTGCAATTTTAATAATATAGTCTTTGTTTATACATCACATGATCATATCTGTTTAAAGCCCTTAACTGTAGATTTTCTGAAGACTTTAATGTGTAAAAAAAAAAGAAAAAAAAAAGTAATTTAGTGTGAGTATATGCTTCATGGATTTGGCCATCTCTGTGTCACTACGCATGCTTATTATATACTTCATGCTGACATGAAGCGAGACATCCTCAGACCGGTGCATCTCTTTGTTTAACGAGTTTTGCAAAGAGAAACTTTCTTTATGGAAACTGGGTTATATCAATTCAAAGAAAACACAGAGACAAACTATGACTGACAACTTCTCTTGATAATCTTTTCATCATATCCCTTTGTTCCCACTGAATAGTTTATTTTCTCATCCTGCTCTCTACCTGGATTATATTATGTTCTCTTTTGTCAAACAAAAGAAAGAATCTAACTTGATTGTTCTTTGGTCTTGGAAACATTGTATCGTCTGGTTTTCTGATTGTGGAAATGGGCTACAAAAAAATTGTGATTTAATGTTAGCAAGCAGAAAAACTTAAATAAAACATAAATATTCTGCCTTTGTTTATCCCCACCCAAATTAAAGGATTAAAGGATTAAAGGAGCTATTAAAGGATGCCTGGTGGCCTTCAGACAGTTTCATGGTTTCATGTCCAGTTTTTCTTCTTCTTTGATAAGTTTTAAAGAGTCTTGATTGTTTGAAGATCATTTCATAAAGATTTAAGAGGACATGGCAAGTAATTATGGGCTTTGAATGTACATTTTTGTTTAACATTAATAACGCTTTGTAATGTTATCATAGTTATAGTTTCATGATGCATTGTCATTTTATAGCCATAGAGGGAATTTTGTTTATTCTCCAATATAAAGTTGACCTCCCAAATTAACAAAATCGTTATAATAGTTCTAAATAGGTGCTTCCATTTGATCAATTACGTACACTTTTTGTGTTATTATTTCTTACAGCGGAGATATATACAGTATGTAGTATATGTAGATTGGAAACCAATGCTGACAGTACTACCTCAGTCGAGGTTCTAAGCGAGCTGAGGCGATACCAAAAGGTGAGGTAAAAACCTGTAGACTACTGATTGGTCGGAGAGAATTGTCACTGCGTCATCATTGCTAGTGACAGACGGGGGGGGTGTCCTGACCAAAACCCGCCGTGTTTAAATAGTTTAGACAACGTTTTTTTGTTGATTCCTGCTTTTTTTTAAACTAAATTTGTCTTCTGGCTGTGGCAAACAGCCACATGCCAAGAATCAAAAGCAACACACCTTCGACGTTCTGTGTGTGTGTGTCGCGTTAGGTCACGGTAATTTCCTGCTATGACGACCAGCCACGGCTCGCCTCACGCATGAGGCGGTACTAATCTGCAATGGATAAAGGAGGACGGGGCACAGCGGCCGAGTTGAGTCGAGCCGAGACGAGGAGGTACCATTAACGGAAAAAAACGCCATTATACAACAATTTGGCTCAGATCTTGTATTTGTGTTGATCAAGAACTCATAATAACTCATAATAACAGCTTCGAGGATAAAACTAAGTAACTGCCAGGCCCAATCCAAACACCATCACTGTGACAGAATACAACTGCCTAATGTGAAAGTTGTATCTTAACAACAATAATGAAACCTCTAAATTAACAATGTATCACCATTCAGCTTTCAGATAGATCCAGCCCTGCAGGAGCTGAGCAATGTCAGAGCATGTGGAATAAATGATTAACCCACTGCCCTGGCAGTGAGCTTAGAGTAAACCCCACTACACTCCCACTGCCATCATTGTTGTTTAGATTCTTTGTGGTTTTCATGTTTTCTAAGCAGTTCAATGGAAGTACAAGTGTGGAGGATTCACACAGACACTGTGACCTCAGAAATGGTCTTGGGAGGGCGATGGTTTGGCTGCTGCCCAAGCTCAGGGACTCTGTCAGTAATAGTCAGTGTAAACATCCTTGTTCTGTTTTCAGGAAGAAAAGATCTTAAACTCTTTCCTTCCCTTTCTTCACAAATCAAGGACAATATGTAAAAACATTAAAGTTGCAATCAAGGACAATATGTAAAACATGAATGATGGGGATGTGCGAGTTATTTCAGATTATACCTATCTTATCTCAACAGGTTGTTAGTTGTTCCCAAACTTGTTCAAATAAAAATGCCTCCTTCCATCTTAGATATCGATTTCAGTGCGCAACATTTTGTGTCCGCTGCCCACTGATTAAATGTAGGAGCCTAATTATCTACAAGTTAAGCACCATCTGTTTCAATATAAACGTAATCACATGCATACAGTATGAGGACAAACAACAACTTAATTGTTCCACATTCAAGCCAAGCAATGTATCACCTTTTAAGTTGATCCTGGCAACCACATTAGATTACCATTAAAGCCAAACTACAATGATAGTTTGTAAAGATAAGGCAACACAAATCTCGACAGTATGGTCTAGGAGTAGGCCAACAAAGCAGAAATCATTTTAAGGTCATCCACCTAATGGCCTTTTCGTTTTAAGTCTACACATTATTAACGGGCTTAACGCTGATTCTTTAAACTCAGTGTGACTAAATTGATCTGAGAATTAAAAAAAGACACCGATTTACGCAAAAGGACAATATAGCTAAAGTTGGTGGCAGTGGTTTTCCACACGGATGGACATTTAATCACCAAAATTAGTGCTTAATAGAATTTCAGTGTGTATGACCTGTTGTGTGTGTTAGCATTCAGGGCTGCAACTGTAAAAACATCCACAACATGGGACAAGCCAACATGGCATCATGACTTTGCGTAAATATACACGCCAAAACGCAAGTGTGCCAATTTGTATGTCATACAAAATGGCGTGTATTAAATACGCCATTTCATGAGATCAGTCTGGACAAGTAAAGTAGAGCCTGGTATAATGTATTCTCAGCAGTATATTTCAATGAGGCAAGACAAACAAGGTGCAAACATACTAAGCTTTTACTGTGCACCAAATATCACTATAAACTGAAGCCATGCACTTTGTCACTTGCTCTCAGCATTGTGTTAGTTCTCCTGTCTTTAAAGCACTACTGACTGCGTGTCTGCCCCTTTTGTCATGCTACATTTATGCAGCGCGTCACTGCCTTCACAACTTTAGACAGCCCTGCAGCCTGACTCTCAAAGTAGTTTTCACATCGATGGTGACAAGTAATATGGCTCAAACCCATTGATATGGGTCCAGGGCTGTGGAAGTTGAACGGGCTCTGGAGGGAGTAAATTTCTCGCAGTGTCAATAAACTGCAGACAGGGTATTTGAACTGTATCAAATTAAAGTTTAGGTCCTCCCTAGCATGAAATTATGTTTTTCATAACGAAGCTACATCGT
>NC_045755.1:16270139-16271567 GCF_008692095.1 Etheostoma spectabile
AAGGTTTTTACTATTACCATCAACACAATTTTAATTAAAAGCAGCATTAGTATTGACAATTCTGTGTTATATGAAGTGGAAGATTAGATCTGGATCCATTAGGCAATGTTGTCAAAATACTCTCATTCATATAGCAAATTAAACTTTCAGACAAAGACAATAACTGACGGACTAATTGCCACTGCCTCCTACACTACACAAACCTTTTAAATTCCATAAGAATATTAGGCAGACATTCTAAGTTTCAAAATGCTACGTTTAATTGGCAGGAAACTTGTTTTGGAACTGTACCATTAAAAGGGAAAAGCTCAGACATCGAGCCGCCCTGTGCTAAAATGGAATCATTTTTGCTTTCTTTGTATTGCTGCCTCGGTGTCATGGTGACATGTTTTGTTCAGTGCCGAAGGGAAATGCAGCAATCTTTCACCAACCTGCCTCCTCCAAGGGGAAAAGACACATTAAGAAAAAGAAAGTGTACACAGAAACAGCATGTTGCTCAAGTGACTGATTGTAGGAGAGTTGAAACTGAGAGGATAAATGGAACCAATATTTGAGGAAAAAATATTATAGAAAATAATATCTGCCTGCAAGAACAGCCTTTAACAAGGTGCTCTGCATGCAGCACAACGAACAACCCAAGATTGTCAAACTCAGCACACAATGCCAGAGTTACTGAATGATTCACTAGGGCTATAGGTCATCCACACTCACAATTGCTTTATGATTGTGCGCTTAGAGGAATTTTCATACGGCTGTACGGAATAAAAGCGGTGATTTGACACCACAACCCCTATAAAAAGGTCCACGTTTCTCCACACCACACCATACAATTAACAATTCTGATCCTTTCAGCAATTATTTTACTCTCTGTGCCTAAACTAATACCATGAAAAATGTCTGTTTTTAACTCTGAGCTTCAACAGACCTTTACCTGAAAAGTGAGACAGCAGATGGGGAAACAAGCTTGCATGGTAAGATTTAATACAGTTGAGCTGCAGGGACCTGGCATTTTTTGTTATCCATCCTGATCAACACCCAAGCAAGTGGAACTGAAGGAAAGACTGTGAGCAATAGAGGCGGGAGAGGGCTGTGCATCAACAGATGGTCGGAGAGTAACAAGAGGCTGGACAGACTGTGCATCCCTGAGATGCTTTAACACACCACTCCTGGCGTTTCAAAGCTTAACAAACAACCTAAAGCTACAGTATATGTGAACTATTTCACTCATTCCCTATCTTAGTTTTTTAATAGCCTACAGTGGGGCTCAAAAGTTTGGGTATCCCAAAGTAGTATCACAGCTTGGAAACGCTTCTTGTAGGTAGTCAAGAGTCTCAATTCTTGTTTGAGGTATCTTCGCCCATTTGTCCATTAATTCGTCCTCCAAAAGTCTTCCAGTTCCTTGAGATTTCTGGGCTGTCTGTCACGCAC
>NC_045755.1:16271577-16271702 GCF_008692095.1 Etheostoma spectabile
AGGTTTATCCATAGATTTTCAATTATGTTAAGGTCAGGAGATTGTAAAGGCCATGGCAAAATTTTCAGTTTACGCCTTTTTATGTTATCCACCGTGGATTTTGAGGTGTGTTTAGGATCATTATC
>NC_045755.1:16271712-16271839 GCF_008692095.1 Etheostoma spectabile
AGCCATTCTCTCTTTAACTTCAGCTTTTTCACAGATGGCATCAAAATTTGCTGAAGTTTTTTGTTTTCTGTTATTTTGAAAGTGTAAATGTTGGAAATGAAATCTAACTTTTTGTGACATATTATAT
>NC_045755.1:16271849-16275096 GCF_008692095.1 Etheostoma spectabile
TAATCTGTCATTTGATGCCTTTTGGAGATTTTCGATCTTTTCTTGGCTTCTTTGTGCACATTAATACAAATTTTTACCTGGGGTGGCCAAACTTTTGAGCCCCATTGTATATGACTTGTTTGTTGGCTTCTCTTACATTCAATCTCCATTGAAAACTACTTATGTTTTTCTAATAATATAAGTTTATTATTCAATCGTGTAGTTTATAGTGTTGGAAAATTGTGATCAATGGCCTTCACAAGTTCTCCTAGCCCATGGTAAAAGCTCCAAATTGGCTTTTTACAATTAGAATCATATAATATCATCAAATATTTACCGTTGAGATACTGAAACCAACAATTGTTTAAGATTTTTGCTTTAAATGATGGTTTCCATTATTATCAATCAACATCTGTTGATTTAATATATTGATCAACCATTAATTACAGAATAATCAACAGTTTGTTTAGTCTTGGTTGACAATTTCCTGTTGTGTGAAGTGCTGCTGTCTACCTGGTCAGGGGGTATTTTTTCCCAATTGCAGCATGGTGGTCCTGCTGGCGAATGGCTCGGATGGCGGTGGGTGCTGTGAACAAGGAGGTAGCGCCATGTTCAGAGAGGACACGGAAGAAAGCCCCAGGGTCTGGAGTCCCCACAGGTTTACCCTGTAAGACAAACAATAATCCAACAGCTGTTTAGTTCACAAACTGTAACATGAATGCAGGCATGTGAATCATATGACGGACAGCTAACAGAGCAGATACATAGATTATTGTGGAAGCTCCAAAAACCTCCCGGCAGTATTTCTTTAATGTTACACAGAGTAAAAACCCACTTCAACTGGGAACTACAAAACATGAATATTCATAGAGCAGCTGTTTGAACTGGAGCGGCTTCTGCCTTCCAGACAGATGGGCCCAGAAATCCATGGATTTAGTATTGTTTGTCAGGAAGAAAAGACAGACAAAAGAAGCCCGCAGGCAAATGATTCCAACAGCAATACTCACTGTGTTTCTGGTCAACTTGTCTGTCCCTATGGTGAGAAGACTACTGCAGATTAATGAGGATGGTAAACAGCAGGAGTGAGTTCTGGGTGTCATTTTGGTTCTGAATAAATATTTGTGCCTGTGTATTGATTAGAGGAAAGACAAAAGGTTGGCAGCATCATGCCTGAAGAGAGACCGGCTGTTAGCCCAAGAGCCATGTGAGACAAACCACCATGGCTGGAGTCAAACATTGATTTAAGGAAGGCAGATTGATTAATTGCCCAGGAATTCTGCTTCCTAAAGGTGAGAGAAAGTCTAAGTGCTAACGTAATGAGTGTCCCTCAACAGATAAACATCCCTCTTAGGCTTGGTCTACAGATTTTGTGACATGCTAATAACCCTCCACATAATAAATACCTCGAATTGAGAGATTGTACTCCACTAGCCAATGGATAGTGGACTCACAAAGCAAAACCAAATTACCTGTAATAATCGGGTATCAATTGGCTGTACAAAAATAATAAAAAATATTTCATTAAAGCTTGTTTATTCCTTTACCATTCATCTTTTAAAGGTTCCCTTGACAAAAAGCCAATGGGATGTTTACACTGGATTATTTTTATTATTATTGCATAAAATAACCTCTGTCGCAAACAAAAGTGTATGATACTTGCATGTTTTGTTCAGCATGATAATCTTCACAAATGAACACCACTTCTTTGATTTTTGAAGCGTAAATACATTCGCCAGGAGTAAAAAGCTAACATTAGGCTGCAAACAAACTACACCACGTCGCCAGTGTTCAATTTCATTATGATAACCAACTTTGAAATACTGCTTTCACACTATTACTAAAGACTCTCTTCAATACAGTTGCTTTTGAAACATTATTCTCTTTCACCAGAGTGATTCTGCAAGCTGACATGTATTTTTACCGCCAGTGTGGGAGGGCATAAACTGCATGTGCACAATGACTGGCATTAGTCTAGAAAAAAGAAAAGGAGTAAAAAACTAGAATAGAGAGAGCTGCAGTCTCTTGACGGTGGACTGTAGCAGCCAGAGTCAAACATGGCAACAGGGTAAAACAGAGTCCCAGTCCACATAAACCGGAGTCGTTAACCCAATATAGATGCATTCAGCTTGCAGAGCCAATAAAGGCAGATATTCAGCGGACCTTAGAACCTGACTTGTAAAGCTTTGTAAGTTGTACAACTCAGGTTTTATTGGACATTTTCTAAAATTTCTCGTTGTTTGCAATACTGCTGTTGTTAGTTTAAGATATTAAACCTTGTCTGCAGGGACATACCTCATAGAGAACAGTGCTGTTACCGTGGAGCAGAGGACCGTAGCAGATGTATGAATGGCCGACCACCCAGCCGAGGTCTGACGCTGCCCACCAAACCTGCAACAGGTAAAAAAAAAATTAAAAAGTGAAATGTGTATAGATACTCTGTTTCATTTTGTCAAACAACAAAGTGTATTGAGTGTTGCTTATTTAGTGGGGAGAATTCTATGAACACTCTTTCAATTCTCTTTGTGCCTTCAAATGCTAAAAAATACAATACTCGCGGTAATTGACGGCACTTTAAATGTAAATCTAATATCTAATGTTATACAAATGATGTAAATGAAAAGAAAACACAAGTAAAATTACTTATTAAAGATACCATAAATATTACATGGAGATTGAATCTTCTTTCAAGTACAGAACAATCTCCATGCTGACTGCATACTCTTGTTCTCAAACACAGCTCTAACTTGGAAGACACTGATTTATTGCCTTACATCTCCAGGACTGAGTCCATAAATATTTGACATGGTCCATTTCAGCATCACAGCATAGCCTGCAGTGTCTCGCACAACACCCTGGGGGACAAGATAAGAAAAACATCAGACTAGTGACAGGTATTGCACTAGGCGCGGAGACAGACGTTGAATATTAATCTAAACACAGCCGCTCAACCATGCTGTAGTGAAGGGGATGGTATTTTGTTTTTAAATGACTGCTTTTCAAACTGACTCAAGTGTTTGGCTTTTATGAGTTAACGTTGCTGTGTAAATATTTTTGATATCTTCAAGTCTTCATGTCTCAAATTTTAGAGAATTTATCAAACTTATGGTCTCCCTACAGCAATAACCGGGATAGTCACAATAACTCACATAGAAAAAAGCTAGCAATAATGCCACCATTAAGCTCAGGAACTAGCCAGCAGGTAGACAATTGTATATCATCTGTTGGTCAAAGACAAAATGATGCTATTTGAAAGGAGCTGGGGGGGGGG
>NC_045755.1:16275106-16278736 GCF_008692095.1 Etheostoma spectabile
GGTTCTATTTGAAACTGCCTGCAGGCAATTCCTCCAGCATGAGCTCCAGCTCCAGCTGTGGAAATGTTCCGTCTTATTTATGTCACGGTGATGGTGTTTGGATTGGGCCTGGATTGTTTTGCAGAGTCAAAGAGCAGATGAGTCACACAAAAGCTCTATACAGAACTAAGAGCATTTAGACAAACGGGGCCAACCGTAAATCCTATAACTCGTTTTACATGACAGTGTATGTTCAGATGACATCTATAAACTAATAATCAGGAGTGGATTTACCCCTGCTGCTGATCACAATCCTGTAACGTCCATACCTTTGGGGTTCCAGTGGTCCCGGATGTGTAGAGGACGTAGAGAGGGTGGTTGGAGGGAACAGAAACACAGTCATGCGGCCGAGCTGTGGCCATCTCTTCCTCCCAGTCCAGACCCAACTCTGGAATCATTTGTACTTTTTCCTAAAAAACCAAACAAAGAAAAATGAAAAACATACTCAATTTCATTCTTAAAAAAACTACTATAAACTGTTTTAAGTGAAGACTGTGCTGCCCTATAGCGTCAAATGACCATGATAAATCTCTGGGTGTTCAAAAACTATGACTTATTGACTCAGGTGGTTGGATTTGTGTTTCCGTAGGGAGTTGGGTTGGGAACCGGAGGGTCACTGGTTCAAGTCCCCATATGGACTTCACCTCCTGGGCACTGCCAGGTGCTCTTGAGCAAGGCACCGTACCCCCCCAACCGCTCAGGGCGCTGGGTCAGCTGGCAGCCAACTCACTCTGACATCTCTCCATTAGTGCATGTATAGGTCCTGAGCATGTGTGTGTGTAGTTCAGGCCTGTGTGTGATTACTAACAAAGTGTGTACGCAGAGTGTAAATTGGAATTTCCCCACTGGGGACTAATAAACAAATTAAAATTATATTAAGTGAATGGGAGTATCCAGTTTCACTTCAAGTAAAATAAATATAGATTTTACATAGACTCCCATCAGTCCTAATCCCTTGTAGTCCCCAATAGGGGGAATTTCAGGTCAAAGATTAATGCCCCTTACATATCCAGCTTCTTCTGACGGTTGTCTCATTTCAAATCTCTTTGATGCTTTAATTTCATTAACATTTAAATCCTCCCAGGAGGCTAAAATCAAGGTTCCGATCATTTCTTTCTCTGGTTCTCAGAGAATGAGCTCAAGACTAAGACATCATTGAATATCACACAGACACTCGAGGCAGAGGACAGACAGCCCATTAGATCCTCCAGCTGTCTGAAATACATCCCTTTTTTTTCTTTTTTTTTACTCGCTTTACTCAAAGCCAAGCAACAGTAAAACATAGCTGATCCAACAAGGCTTTCATGCTGGAAGCCGTGTTCACAGAACCACAACGTCTTGCTCACTGAATGCGGTAATTGATAAAGCAGCCGCAACCACCTTTTAAGTGGTGCTTCATATAATTTCAAGAGGGTGATTTTTTGCTGTGTTTCCTGTGAGAACTATTGACAACTTTCATTATGGATACATGTACACCATGTATATCTTTTCCAAAGCGATGCAACAATCTCTTAATTCAACAGATCATTCACTGACAGATAACACTAGTGAACACAAGCCGGATCAAATACACTGTGTACTGTTAATTTAAGAACACAGAGTCAGAGTGAGGTACATAGCGTAACTGATAACAAATTTGAACTGAGACATGGAGGCCAGAAAAACGATTTGTGAAGAATGATAGCAACACTGTGCAATCAATTTCCAGAAAAATCTATATTTTCTAGGCCCATATTTAGGCCTGCACGATTGTGGAATATTCATTGCGCACATGAACCATGACGAAACAAAACAAATTGGCGGTACCAAACAGATTTATTTTTGCACCTATAGCACACTGTGCATCACCACAAGCCTGTAAACAAAGAGGCTTCAATGAAGAGAAAGGAGAGCATCGCAGCAGTTTAAAGCCTATTTTATACCATCTATGTTTAAAACTCACAAAAGAAAGTACTAGCGTTTGTGATGTCGGCTGGTAAAATTAAATGACAATCAAAGTCATTAAAATAGAAAAAAATTCAAAAATTCAAATTCAACATTATTTGAAAATTAAATTGTGAAGAGGGTGAATAGAGATCGCGATTTTATAACGATTAATTGTGCAGGCCTATCTATGTTGCATAATTATGTGTTGGACTGTATAACCATTCAGTCCTGCTCAGCCTGCTTCCAAACTGGAACAGTGACAGGCAGCAACCTCCATTCCTCAGCTGCAAACACACTACACATTTCTTTCCAATTTTCTTTCATCTACTTAAACCAGGGATGCATCATTTCATCATTTGATACGGGTTTAGGCAATAATCCTTTAAAATATTAGGCTTTGAATTTAGTTGATTAAAAACTTTATTATAGCTTTAAAAAATTGCAACCACCAGCCTTGGGAAAAGCTTTTCTCCCAACAGCAGCTTTACAGTGACTAAAGTAATCAGGTGTACATATGGCTGCCATATGTCAGATGCTTTTATATTCTGTCACAAAGAAAGCAGGTTTAGAAACGACACCACATTGCCATATTAAGCTTTATGACGCTTTGTGTTTCTTACCATGTTGGGCCTGTTGTAGATGAGGACTTTACAAGGCCTATAAGTGCTCAGCTCCAGGGCCTTCTTCACCAGAGGGATGTACTCCACTCTTCTGCCTGGCTCGATGCCAAATGAAGCTGTAACCATCAGCTTGGGCTGAGGAACGCAGAAATCAGGTGAGAATTTCATTGCGATAAAATATCAAGAACTATAACACTGTACTTGTAACCTGGTCATTTTGAGCTTATAGAACTGAGAACTGGTGTATGCGTGTATATATGTGTATGTACAGTATATATATTTTAATTCATTTCTTTTATTTATTTCCTAATCATTGTACTGATTGGGTGCATGTGAAATGGAAAGGTGTGTGTGTGGGACAATGTTGTACTGAGCGTTGTTGTTCCCATATTGCTGTGTTGATATTAACATGCAAAAAAGTTCAATAAACGTATTTGAAAAAAAAAATAGAAAAGAAAAAAATCAAGAACTTACAGCATCACGTTTGTATAGCTATATTGGAAACAGAACCTAGTGCTCCCATCAGACTTAGCTTGAATATTGGTTTAGCTGCATTTTTAACCGGTATTCATGGTATGAGTCTGTTGCCTATGGCAACCCTCCAGTCACCGCCAAATTCAGTTCCCATAAACCATTTTAACACGTGTGTAATAATGATTCCATATTAAATAGCGGGCGTACAACACCTGAAGCGTTCATACAGGTTTTATTTCCTGTAACCTTTTAGATTTTAAAGTTTGATGCACATAAGCCACAACTTTGAAGGAGAGGGCCCCTAAATGGGACACTCCGTTGTAGCTTTTTTTTACCCCCAGTAGTCATTGTAAGGCGTTGCACCGTCTACAGAGATGCTGAAGATCTTTCACTTGCCTCTTGTCTGCTGTACTGATGAATTCCAAAGAAAAATTAATTTCTATAAAGCATGTCCTGGTTCATAATGTATGTAGTTAGATGTATCTTATTTTTGTTGGCAATTTGTTTTGCTGCAGTAGCAAAAAAATTGACACACAGTACATGACAACAAAGACGACAACATCAATTAAAA
>NC_045755.1:16278746-16281233 GCF_008692095.1 Etheostoma spectabile
AGACCAAATGGGGAAATAAATACCACAACATTAAAAGTCCCAGTGTGCCTTATGTGCAGACGTTACCTATTCTTTCAGAAGTTGCTTGGGATTAATTAATAACGCTGTATTGCCATCATTCTTTATTGTATGGCTGCAAGAGAAAAAAAAGGCAAGCCAAGTGCTTTCCACTGTGAATGATTCATTTTGAGCTTATAAAAACAAAGAAGCCTCAGGCACCTCTAGGGCTTTCATTGATTTGGATATATTGTGCAGGTGTAATGGTGCACATTACTAAAAGCTTATGAAAATGCAAATTGGAAAAAAGTATTAGTTGCAGCAATGTTTTTGCCCTGCTTCCTATAAGAACATAAAAAGAACACAGAGTCATCACATCAGCCTGCCATCCGTTTTTAATGAGTGGTCAAGGTACTGAAGAGTGCCATTGAATTAATAAATATTGTAGTCCTGTTGTCATGGCTCACTAAAAGACATATCCCAACCACAAGGTGAATAATAAGATTGTCTAACCTTGGCATGATCAATGCGGACAGAAAGCTCTTTGGAAGCGAAGCCTCCAAAGATAAGGCTGTGGGGGGCACCGATCCGGGCACAGGCCAACATGGTGAACATGGCCTGGGGCACCATAGGCATGTAGATGACTACCAGATCTCCTTTCTGTACCCCATACTTGGCGAAGACGCCCGCTAACCTGGACACCTAGATCAAAACACAGAGCAGACGATTCAGAGAACTTAATGTTAACATGCATTTTAGCTAGCTTTCTCTTTCAAATATCCTTTTTAGATTTTGTTCATGGCTACTGTAACATACCAACATAGACAAGTGATGGTAACAGAGACACACTGTGGATCTGGGTTTGTTCTTTGGATATTGTGCATGATTTTTGAGTTATATTTGCAAACATGTTACAAATTGCATTCAATTGGACATAATCTGACAAATGAAATAACTCTTTTTGTAAATTAAAATGAAGTGTCTTTTTGCTCTGGGGCAAAGAACGGTAAATATCACACTTTCATTGAAGTACATGTTATTGCGTCATGATTGAGCTGAAGCATCTGCCCAAATGTCAATCAAGTTAACAAATTCCCTTTCTTGCCGTAGCCTCGACAGAAAATCTTGGCCAACTGTCTCAGTTAAAGGATAGAAAATGTTTTTATCATCATGGTAACGCTGACCTACTCTTATTTCAGTGCTCAGAATTCAACTAAAGGTTACTTGCACGTCCCACAATCCATGGCTCTGGCTGTCTAGATCAGCTCTTTATGCCGTTCAGTTCTGTGACTTCTGCCTTTAATAACACCATTTCTAATAATACTATTTACCTGGTCCTGAAGTTCCCTGAAAGTGATGATCTGTTTAGTTCCCGTCACTGGGCTGTCATAAATGATGGCAGGCTGCTCTCCACGGCCGCTCTCTACATGACGATCCACAGCATTGTAGCACATGTTCAACTTCCCTCCAACAAACCTGACAGAGACCAACACAATCAACCAACAATGTTTAAAAATCAGATATGAACAACATATGGTTTTAAACATATACAGTATATATACTGTAAGTTTATAAATATACCACTAAAATCCATTTAGGTGGAAAAGAAATATGCCACCGCCTCTAATAACATATATATATATTGTTCTAAAGTGTATGTTTTGGGCTGGAAGGGACACAGCTTGAACTTCAAGCTTAAACAAGGGCAAGTTGCTTTTGCCAGCAGTATACAAATCAATGCACTTGATAAAGCGACAGTTTCAATTCATTCTGGTCGTGTGCATATGGATGAAGAACAGCAAGCAGGTGAGCAGATGGTGTCTGGAATCTGCTGTATTGGAAGCCAGAGAGACACGGGGCATTTTAACATAACCGTACCAGATTCAGGCAGCTCTGGCTTTTTCTACCACACTACTACATGGTATAATGGACAACCCCACACATTTAATACACAAACAAGAAAAAAAAAGTTCCCATTATTATCAACGTGTGTGCATTTTAAACACATTTGCTTGTTAAATTTACCCACTTAAAACAGAACTTGTATCCAACTAGTAATCATAATGTACTTGGACTTCAAATACAAGAACTTCAATTATTTTAAAGGAATATTTGAAATTTGTATAAAGTGTAACGTTAGCCCCAGTTAATGCCTGACAAGCCTTTTCTGTTGTTAGCTAGGGTTAGCTTTAGTTAGTGTTAGACAAAATTAACTTGTGTTCTTTTTATTTGATGAGGACGCAGAGAGGCTAAAGATCCAATGGAGAATTAACCCTTGTGTTGTCTTTCAGTCAAAACTGAACACTTTTGTTGACACTTTTTATCGATGCTTTTAACTTTTTCTTACGTTTGTCCCTTTTTCAACACATTTTTAAAGTTTGTCACTTTTTTGATGTTTTCAACACTACGTAACACTAACTTATTAACCCTATTTTTACATTTTTGGGGGAATTTATGGTCAATAAACCTCATTTATAGGAAATTATACCT
>NC_045755.1:16281243-16281392 GCF_008692095.1 Etheostoma spectabile
TGAGTTAGAAAAGCAGAAATTAGGAATTATTTAGACCAAAATTAAAGGAATGTATGGTGATGGATAACCACAGATGTCAACTTTTACTCAAAACTATTTAAAAATCACTATAATTCTTTTTTCAAATGCTATAAAATTGAATAAGACAC
>NC_045755.1:16281402-16281838 GCF_008692095.1 Etheostoma spectabile
TAATGAAAGTAGAGATTTGTACCTGCCAAAGAGCGTTTTGTGAAATCAATTATGTTATTTTGGGTAGTTAAAAAGAACATTGATATAGGAAAATGGGTCAATTTGATCCAAGGACAATATGAGGGTTAACAAGGTTTAATGAAACAACATGATGAAGATGATGTGACAAAGACAACATGAGGGTTAACAAAAGCTTTAATGAAAGCATGATGAAGATAATGTGACAAAGACAATACGACACAAAACATGATAACACTGCAGCTGACAGAGGACTTGATCCATGCTTCTCCCTGATGGAGTCACATTAGATCAGTCCTGAATATTTCTAAATCACACACACATTTATTCCGTACACCTGGGGGCGGTTCCTTTTCACCTGGTGTATATAAACCCATTCTCATTGGTAGGTTGTTGGCATGGTAACATGTTGAGGGCA
>NC_045755.1:16281848-16282040 GCF_008692095.1 Etheostoma spectabile
TGTCTTTGCTGCCTGAGAAAAGTATGGGTCACACTTCTAACATGCACATTGGGGATTCCTCCGGGACACGGATCAAAAGTTATCATGTAAATGAGAAAATCTGACAAAAATACAGTTAATCACCCTCTGCTACAATTCTCCATGTCTCTCTCTCTCTCTCTGTGTCTGTCTCTTTCTCTCACCCCCAACCGG
>NC_045755.1:16282050-16286723 GCF_008692095.1 Etheostoma spectabile
ATGACCGCCCACCCTGAGCCATGGTTCTGTTTGAGGTTTCTGCCTCTTAAAAGGAAGGAAGTTTAAAAGAGTTTTTCTCTTTTATGAAAAGCGCAATGAGATAACTGTTGGTGTGATTTGGTGCTTTATAAATGAATCAACGTTCTATAGTCTTAGCCTAGTCTGAGACACTAGGGGGTCGGAGACAGAAGGTTCCTTCCTGTTGAGAAGAAAAAGGCTTCTTTGTATATGTTAAATGCCAGACTTGACCTGATCAATTATTTAGAGTCAAAGGAACAGAGGGGGAAGATGAGAGACAAGAGGGCCGGTCTTGACCTCTTCACAGAGATGAAGAATGAGAGAATGCAGATTTTCCTAATCTGGCTGCAGTATACTTAGATCCATTTTTCTAAAAACATTGTTTTTAACTTTTTAAAAAGTCAAGACTAGCAATACTTTTCTCAATGATGAATACAAGACACAAACAGGACATCGTTTACTTACGATATCTGAAGCTATTTTAAACATACTCTACCCAAAAGGAAGAAAGGAAAGATGCAAAGCCAAACAAAGATGGCAGCCAGTATGCTTATTATACTAATATCTTGTCTTGTAAGACTCGCCACTGAAAATGTAGGATATTTGTTTTGTTTTAATATTATGTATCACTTTTTTTTTAACCATTACTTCATATTTACAATTACATTTTTCTTACTTCTAACAAAGCAAATGAAAAACACCACTTCGGCTGCATTGACTAACATGTATCCATACCTAGCTACATGTGTGGTAGGTAGGTGACTGTAATACACCTTTAAGACACTTTGCCAACCGCCATTAAAACTCAAAAAGAAAAAGAAAACTACATGTAATTGTTTTTATTCCAGTTTGAATTATATGGAAACCTGTCTGCATTTTCCCCACAATTAAAATGTAGTTTTTGCAGAATAGCAGATTAATATTTTCAATATCAAATCAATCAAAAAAACAAGAGCGCAAAATGTAATGGCACAATGGGGCTGGGATAATGGAACCCAAATCATGGAATCGGACTTTTTAAGGAGATAGGTTGGATTAAAGTGCAACATTAAGCAACATTATAAGCAACAGTGTTTCCTTTGGATGCATTTATACACATATTATATAGAAGTGTTGCACAAACAATGTTCACTGCTGTGTTGTTCGCTTGTAACATTGACAACCTACCAGTTTGGAAACACTGGATCCTCAACGTGCAAAGTTTTACTCCACGGCTCAAACCAGTTTATATCCCGTCCCACCTCGCCCCAGAATGCCTCGGGGTTGTCCCTGGCTGAGGCGAAGGCTCGGTTGTACGCCGTGTCGGACGCATAGTTTCGGCTGCACTGCAGGGAGAAATGCTTCTGGATGTCTGCAGACGCATGAGATCCTGCTGGTCTTACGCCACGTTGTTTTGCTGCGGACACAGCCCACAGTGTTTTCCAGAGTGTCCTCTTGCGTTGAACAGACACGCAGGGATTCAGGCGCACTAGATGTTTTATTTGAAAGTGCATTGCTGCTTTAGTTATAATTATTATTATTATTATTTTAAAAGGTACACTTTCACGCGGGTCTCCAGCTTCCAAGTGTTTTCCTGCAGGTGAAGAACCCGCTTCTACGATTCAAGTCTGAGCGACGTCATCCGGGGTCACGTAAAGGGAGGGAAGCCTCCTTAGAGAAAGCCACAATACCCTCGAGTAATGCGCACCGTGAACTGGATGTAGTTCATGCAGGAGGAGCTTGGGGCCGTAATCAACTGTAGCACAATAACAACACACAACTGTCCTTACCAGGCCTACAAACAATGTAAATCGTGCAAAATAGTTTTACAATAGTATGTGGGAGATGCTTTGAAATAATGTTTAGGCCTACATTTTGTTTGGGGGCTGGGACATATGGTCCTGAAATGAATATTACAGTTTTAGCCCCACAATCACCAATACAGTTCAGGAATGGCTATTTTGCCTGTGGCATTTCTTTTATTGTGCAAAACAAGACAAAATCATTGAAATTTACTTGTGAACTGAGTTGAAGCTCATTTTCATCACAAATCAATTTATTCGCTATAGATGCGGCATTAATGTTAAACTCTCAGGGTCCTCAGGGTGCCATCAATAACCCAGCTCCTATTAAGAATGCAGAGACCTCTGCTTAAACTGACCAGGGAATGCACATAGGGGCTTGTTTGAGGATATTTATGAACATAACTGGGTTTGTTGTGTAAAGACAAATTATAACCAAATAAGCTGAGTCACTTGTTTAGGGTCTCATCACCACAGCAGCTTGTGCAATCCTGTCACCCCACACGGGAAGCGGCAGCACTGTGTCCTCTCAGATGGTGTTGCGTAGTCCACATCTCTTTCGTCACTGCCATCATCCATGCTGCTGGTAAATACCCATAATCCAGCTGACCCCCTGGAAATATCCCACGCAAACAAGTGCCCCTGGTTGAGTAACTCATCCATCTGATATTTCAGGCCCTCTGTTTCTATTTATACATGCAGAGCAGTGTTTTCCACAGTTCTGGAAACATCATGCACTTTCCCAGAAACCCTTTGTGTTGCCTTGCAGTTATTACATTTCTTACCAAATGGGGGATTTAAGATGAAATTGGATGAGCAACTTGGAACTTTTATAGTGGTTTGCAGTGAATTATTTGTCCCAAGTGACAGACAAAATGTTTATTTTTTAAACACAGCACTTATTCAAACCTTTTTTGCCAACAGAACATTACAGTCTAAATTAATGATGGTCTTCTTAAATCCATCACATCCCTGTCTTATCCTGTGGCTACAACCTGTGTTGGTATTTTAGCTCATATTGATTCAAATCACATTTCAACAGAGCATAAGTTACAATCTATATTCATTTCAAACTATAATCAAACTTTGACAGGGAAAGAATGCCTCCCCACTCCTCTCATGCTGTAATTTGTCCAGCCGAAAGGTCTCGGTAAATCACTGCTCCCCCAGGCACTGCCATAAGTCTTTTTATAACAGTGCAGATGCTATTGACAGAATGCATATCATTCTAATAGTCTTTGGCACCAGACATGCACACTGAGCACTTACTAATACCTCTTTGCAAACCCCAAACTGGAATCCAAGATTGTGCACTACGGCCCCTCCATCTTGCTCTCTTCTCTGATTTCAAGTTATGTGTGTGAATCTTTTGAATCCGGAATCAGACATCTGCCCTTCAGAAACAGCAGGAGGAAAATTACAAGAGTTGTTCTACAAATGATTAATCTCCAAGCAGTGGGTTTTTTTCACCCGCAGAATGTTTGAATATGGATTTATAATGGAATTGGTTTTAAGATAATGATTGCCGTTTTACATGTGGAATGGGTTGGCAGAAAGGCTTGGCAAGGATTTCAGTTAACATTATTCAGAGTTTAGAATAACTGATATGTCTTTACTTACTTGCATTTAGCATGCAAAATACGAGGGACACTTTATCATTTGGTGATGTAAGTCTGGATAAAAGCCATCATCCCTATTGATTATTCCCTCATTGAATGCAGTCCCATGTCAAAGTGTCCTTGGGCAAGACACTGAGCCCTGAGTTTCCTGTGATGCTGCACCTTGGGAGTGTAAATGTGTGTGAGTGTTTATCTGATGAGCAGGTGGCCCCTTGTACGGCAGCCTCGGCCACAGTGTGTGAATGTGTGTGAATGGTGAACGGTTTCTGTACTATGTAAAAACTCTTTGAGTGGTCTGTAAGACTAGAAAAGCGCTATATAAGAACAGTCCATTTACATTTACACTGATTGGAGAACCTAGTGCATGTTTTTTTTGATGGTGGGGGAAACCGGAGCACCCGGAGGAAACCCACAAAAACATGAGGAGAACATACACACACAGAAAGGCCCGGAACGACCTGGAGTTGAACCCTGCTGTGAGGCTACAGTGCTGATCATTGGACCACCATGCTGCCGGGATGTAGCTCAATATAAAAAGGTGTCTTGTTATTTTTACTGATGTCTATGAGCAACTACAATGCCAAACAAACAGTGGCAAAGCATCAATGAATTTCCTAATTTCATGTTATGTAATAATGTGACAAGAGGGATAATATACTCCCATTAGCTTTCTTCTCAAATGAAATGAACTGGTGGGTGCAACAAAGTGAACCAGTGTGCAATGGCATGACTTTTATGATGTATTGTTCCCATTTGACAGAGAATGGGTGCTCTTTTCCCCCGAAGGGTGCGTCAGACAGTAGCCCAATGGTTAGTGTTAGAGGTTAAAATCCCATGGCAAAAGCATGATATGTGGAAATCAGTGTCGCAGGTTTTCCATTCTCCATTAAACCTCAAGGATCCCTTGAGCAAGACATTTAATGTCAAAGTCGCTCCAGTCTAAAAGTCTGTATCTATAATGGATGGTCTTGATAGGTAAGACAATATCATCATGGAGCTACTTCCCTCAGTTGTTCCCATTAAGAAAATTATACATTTGTTGTGGCGATTTGCCGTGCTAGAAAAGAAATACAATTTTTTGACTGTCTATCAGTGTACCTCCCTCTTGTCAACATTGCAATCCACTTTCATTACCTATCAGCAGTTGCCCAATGAAGCTTGATAATAATCAAGAGAGCAGCCTGTCACATCATGCAGGAAAACCGTTACACAAACTAATACATAAATACATCATTTTTGGAGATTTGATCAGGTC
>NC_045755.1:16286738-16337602 GCF_008692095.1 Etheostoma spectabile
CCCCCCCCCCCCAGTGCAACATTCCATGTAGATCACAGTCATGCTGCACAAGCAAATAAAATGAAAATTCATTACCAAATGTTCTGTTTTGATAAGGCCAAGAAATCATCTGGCACATAAGTCCTTGTCAAACCATGACTTGACGTTTTTATACTTTTCGTTTTGAACTAAAAAGGTATAACATGTAAATTTAGTAATTTTAGAGTTACTGGTACGTAGATTTGGTTCTTTGTGGGCAGAGCCAGGCTTTTTCCCCTCTGTTTTCAGTATTTATGCTACAATAAGGTAACTGGCTTTATTTGTATATACCGCACAGACATGGGAGTGGTCTCGATCTTCACATCTAATTATTAGCAAGAAACGAATAAGCATAATTCTTGAAATGATTAAGTATTTCTTCATAACCTGTTGAGTTTGTTTTGCACTGACTTTATTGGTGCCTACAAACTCTCTGACACTGTTTTAAGCTTTGATCTGATAGGCAAATATACTTTAGTCCAATAATTGATATTTGCATCTCCTTTGGTGGGAGAGGAGACCTTTCAGAAATCCATTCACTTGTAGTGAAAGGGCTTTAAGAGCGCTGCAGCATAATCCTACCTCTTAAAAAAAAAAAAAAGCAGAACTGTATTCCAGCCCATATGGGTGAGAGCCTGTAATCTCTCTGTGCCCTCTTTCCGTGCGCTGTCTATAAGCCCTCACTCTCTCCATCCGTCCGTCCAGCCCTCCACTTACAACCAGTTTACATCTGCGTGCAGCTGGGTGGAACCGTGGGTGACTGGAATTCACCAGCACATATGGACTGTGTGATTAGGTTTGGTAACAAATCAAAAACAGAGCACATTACGATGACAGAACATTTCCTGAAATGCTTAAAAATGATGAAAATTGAATCTGAAATCAGCGGAAATACATCAATGTGACATTTTTAAAATGTCATTCTTGGACATATTGCATAGCTGCCAATTTGAAGTAAAGTGAGGTTGAATGTGAGATAATTGTTTCTCAAATGGGTACAAAGTGATTTTTTTTCAAGAGAGGAAGATAAATGAGATTTAAATGATTTCAGTGAAACTGTGGATACCCCCCCCTTCCCATCTAGAGATTTGCTACTTGTTTTTGTTGAGCACTGCTTCTGTCGAGTACAATGACTGGCCAGGTATGAGATATGCCACGGCAGCAGGCACCATTAGGCAGCAGATCTACAGTAGATGAAGAGAGTCAGTGGTTTGGCGCCGTTCTGTGGGAGCACATAAACATGAGGATTAATCCTTAAGCCCTCCAACGAAGGTTCACTACCATCATTTAGTCCTTATCAGGCTGCAGGCAGTGCATGTAGCCAAGGGAGCAGATAACAGACAGCATGGCTCAGTGATTCACCATAAACCTTAATGGCGAGCAAGCACGGCTGAAATCAACTGATCTCAGGAGTACAATTGATGAGTGGATCATACACGGCTAAGCATTTACACATGCAGGCACAGAGACACACATCATTTAGAGACTAAGTGTGCAAACCAGCAGGGGCGTCAAACTGGGGGGAAAAAGGGGACTGAGTACCCAGGGCCCTCATATGAGAAGGGCCCCAAAAGATGCTAGAATGAATAGCTGTGGATGCGTGGAAGGGGCCCAAAAAAATGTTATGCTATGCCCCTGCAAACCGGGGCCACTGGTTGACTTCTGTGAACAATGATTGGGGGTTTGTTCATCAGAGAGAAGAGTAGTCCTAAATGCTGCTCTGATTTAGGAGATACACCATATGGCCAAAAGTACTTACAAATGCACCTACTTTTGTGTACTTGTCAATTGCGAGCAACTTATTGCAGCAAGATCATATGGAAAGCCTGACACCAGAAGAGTGGATTCTGTAATAGCAGCATATTAATGCCCATGATTTTGTAACAAAAAGTTCAGCAAACACATGTGGGTACGAGTGTCTTTTTGGCCATGTAGTGTGCTGGTCATACATCTGTCTCCTGAGCAGATATGTGCCTTTGATTTAGGTTTTCATGGTTATTGACATCGCGTCACTTTTAATAAGCACATTTAATCAAGTGATGAGTGTTGGAAATCAAATTATTAAAACGTGCGAAACAACAAGTAGTTAATGGTTTAAATGATAATTTCACTTACTGTGGCAGATTGCATGTCAAGAAAATCTTTAACAAGGTACCATATATATTTTATAGGAGGCTAGTGGACGGTCATGTCAAGATGGACTGTAAGAAAACTGCAGTTCTTGTGCAAACGATGCCGGGTCATGAGGATGGAGGTAGATTAATCCCCCTCCCAACCACTCCCAACATCCCCTCATCTCTGTCTCTCTCTCTCCCTCTCTCTCTCTCTGTGTGTGATGCTGCAGCTCCTGTAGTCTCCAGTCTCCAGTAAACAGCAGTCATGGCGACAGTGGTCCAACCGCTCTCTCTGGATCGAGGTAAGGCGCTCGGAGCTTTGCGAATTGTGCTTGTCATGTGAGCTTTTTTTTTTTTTTTTTTTTAAACTTAGGCAAGGAACTGGCAACCCGGGGTAGATCCAGATGTTTGTGCCGGACGCATATTTCCTACAGATTGTTTATACAGGTCGACATTTCAAGGCAATATGAGCTCGAGCAATTCTAAATGAAAACGTCCCCAGCCTGTCCGTTCCGTGCGTGTGTTTTGCAGAAAGGAGCGCTCGTTTCCTCCGATAAATTATAGCTGGGGATTCTATGGTCACACACATTAATTCACCATCATTCATTTGACAAACGGACCCCCTTACATGGCGTTTCGTTTATTCCCATCTTTATTATGTAACCTCCTCGGTGATATTATCCCGTTACAGCTCGCTTTTTGCTCTCATCTGTATACATTAAGCCTCAGAGGAACTGAAGCACTTTGGCACGAACATCTACTTTGTGATATAGGAGACAACTTTTGTATTTGAATTGGGCAGGTGCAAGCCAGGAATATGTGCAGGACGTAGGCTAGTTGTTGTCTTTTTGCACTTGTTGGAAGCATACAGTATGCAAGCACATTGCAATGAAAGCCTAATGTTATATAGAGATGGTACTCTAAAAACCTGTTTTTTTAATGCACTACAGGTAGTGTTTAAGAGCTTGGATGACGTATGTAATTGTAGACCATGGGACCTAAACACTTATTTGTGCATCCCCTGACCTCATTGAAAATGTAAAGTAGTAATGCCTCTCAGATCAATTTAGCATATTTAGCATTTGTTTTATTTCCAACAATACATTTTGAGTCTCCTTAGGAATGTCATGGTAATACCACTGGGAGATTTTATACAGATTTTAAGTACAAACTGTTATTTATACATGCCTGAGAAACTCACTGACTGTTTTTGTGAAAGAAAGAAATCCTAGTCCTACATTCATACCCAATGCATATCCCCTGGTGTAATGTACAGTAATATTGCACAAGCCTTGCATGGGAAATAGATGCTGTCAAATATAGAGAAAGGAGAGCTATTTCCTCTGTGCCGAGTAAAGCTAGCATCAGCTCCCCAGTCACTTTCAAGCCACAGGAGATGACTATAAATACACTTTATCGGCTGGGAGCATAAATAATTATGCAGAGATTAATCTGACTGGTGTCACTTGTTATGTGGAATCCAAGTAATTAGCCACAATTGATCATTTTCTGCTATTAGAATTCGATTTACTTTTTCTTCCATGTGCTCAATTCCAATTTGTTCTTCACTAAAATGTAATGCTTGTAGGCAGTCAAGCTTTACTGATGCACAATCTGCTGGGTGCAGAAGTGCTATACCATGCAGAGTTAATGAAATTAGTCTAAGATTGCACCAGGCAAACAGACACAACACATCCCACTCCTTTCTCACCAATCATCCTATAGACTTATAGAAAGCTTAACTTTAGCGATAGCTTTTAAACACTGGGGCTATAAGGGAATGTCTTGGTAAAATGTCAACATTCTGCTTTATCTGATTATATTCGGGGGGGGGGGGGCTGATCCATATTCGCATGCTGTGACATGAATTTGACCAGTCAGCGGCTGGCAGCTGTAATGGCAGGAGCAGTCTTAATGATAGTTTCACACAGGAGCCGTCAGAGAGAGAGAGAGAAAGAGAGAGGGAGAGAGAAGTAACTTTACAGTTTCTCTTGTTTTAAGCTGCTGCCACTTTGAGAAAACACTATAATTGCTAATGAAAAGATAGTCCTGTCTCGTTGGGGAGTATACTCTTTATAGCTGCTCTATAGAGTTGCTGAGTTTTTTAAACACACGCAGTGAGAAAACAGATAGAGAAGTTTAAGTCCAGAACTCCCACTTGGCTTGTTTGGTCACAGCAGGATGAAAAGATCTTACATCATCAGCCTTCCTGTTATTGTCGGTGGAAATGACTGTGTTAAGCAAACAACAGACCCCTATATCAAGAACTTCCTGGATATTTTATTAAAACCAGTCTGCATTCTCTGTCGAGCTGGCATTTGACTACAAATAGGCAAGTCTCAGAGATGACAGCCGGATATGAAATAGTGAGAGCAGAGGTCACCGTGGGTGTACCTCAGTTCGTGATCAAGGAATTTTGTCAGAAACTTATAGAGAATAAGTAACACTAGCTTTCTAACCATTTGCCAGAAGAAAGATTATCTGTGTGCAATAATTGCAAGTTGGATTAATAAAACTACACTAAAAGTCTAAGTCTTAGCTAAAGGCTAACACCAGCATGTAACACGCTCTGAATAACAAATGCTTACATATTGATGTTTAGCAGGTATAATACTCACCAGGTTCAACATCTTATTTTAGCACCAAATACAGAGTGCAGCTGAGGCTGATGAAAACGTCATTAGTTCTGCTGGTTTTCGTTCACAAATCAAAGTTAATGGACAATTGAAATTTCGATCAGATAATACTAGGTCAAACGTTAAGGAATAGTCACAGTTATTTGACATGCCAATGAATTCAATAGTTAAGTTGAGATGTTTCAGTCTGAACTTAAAATGATGGACCGACCGATCAACAGGGGCACCCATAGTATCACGCAGCTAGCATGGCTAAAACATCAAACTCACCCTAAAAGAGAATTGACTGTACTGTGAATGAAATGCATGACCTATATTAGCAGCGAATGTATATCACAACTCATAGCGTGCATATCTACAGCTCATAATTGAAGAACTATAGTGCATGTCTAGACAGTGTCTGATTAAAAGACAACGGCTTCCTCAATTTCCCAGCATGATCTTTGATAACCCCAAACATACAGCAGTGAACTTGTTGAATTCATCTGTTGGTTATAAAGGTAGAAAGAGAGAGCGATCGAACCTTTGAAAAGGCACAAAGGCATGATTTTCAATTTGAGAAAAGGTGGGTCATACTCTTTAATGCAACCTTTTGTAGCTCATATTCTATTTATTCTATATTATTTGGAGGATCATATTCTAGTCGGTAGAGGCTAGCTTTTCTGTTGAAAGTGTTTTTTCTACACAGACTACCTCACTGTGAGGCTGTCTAGGAAGAGCTCTTTTAAGTATTTTGATTTTCCTCCCTGTGTGTCAAGGTTTGGTGAGTGTGTGTAAAGTTTATAGCATACTATCTTAATATACTGTAGGGACTATCTGCAGCACTCTAATGCCCCAGTCCTTGTTTTCCCTCTTAGAGATCATGGCGAGTTCACTGATTTGACGGCAGACCTTATTTCCCTTCACGTGCTCTCAGTCACACCAGCGATTTGAAAGATTAGAAGGTTGCTGAGAAGCTGACGTCACTCATAGCTGTTGATATTCCAAGCCACCATCGTTTAAAACAGAAATAAAGGTTCTTTTCTAATTAAATTGGAGGCATACTTGGCAGCAGAGTTGCAAAGGGCACCAAGGATATCCAGGTCAAAGTGGAGGTGGCAGATGGCAAGGCCGTTTCGGGACATTGAATTCTATCACGCAGATAGCATCTCTCAGGGTACAAAGGTGGGAGTGGAGTCAGAGGAAGGTCAACCAAGACGAATATGAAAAGAGGATCTTCAGTTGTAAGAGATTTAATCCCGACGGCGTGGTGTAATGAGCTCAGCCTCTGATCTGGGCGTGGTTATTTACATACGTTTTGTCAAAATGACACTAAGTACTGAAAATGTATTACGCCCAGTTCTGCCACTGTTATGAATTGACTCCACACATAACATGCCTGGATAGAATCTAAAAAAAGAAGTTGTTTTTCATTGTTTGCATTTCTTTAAACTAATCACAATCGTCTTTGGCATCACTAAGCTCTGGTCACAAAGGTGCTACGACTGCAAACTGGTCTCGGAAAGGAACTTGTTTTGGTGGAACATTGGCACCCCCCAAAAGAAAACGCCACATAAAATATTAACTGTTGACATAGTACAGTAACAGGAGCTATTTAAGTTAGCTGGATACAGGGTTAAACGTAATTTGCTCTTACAAGTGTATAGCAGTGTGCAAGTGGTCCTAAAACGTCCCAGTGAGAGACTAAATGCCGTAAACATGTAATCATTTACAATTATTCCCCCAGTAAACCAAGCAGGCTGGCCTAAATGGCCAGCTGGCCTCTAAATTTTCTTCAAAACTTGCCATTTTCAGCATGTAACGTTAGCTTGCTAGCTCGGAGGTTCTGGTTGCTGGTTGCTAAACACAAAGAAAGCAGAACTATCCGGTAATTGAAGCGCCATCGGTTACAGACTATGACTTGACTAAATGTAGCAGAATACTGGAGCGCTGCCCAGCAGCATGTTGTGGAGCCTTGTCAAGCCCTGAAGCCTTTATTACACATCACTGTGGCTTTGTTCAGCTTTGTGCCATTTCTCTAATCAGAAAATGATGAGGATGACCTTTTTTTAGTCAGCCTGAGAAAGGGGTTTCTAAACAGTGCATTTCTCCCTGTGAGGCTGTTGAACATCACTTCAAATTGGCAACTCCAGAAAGAAGCCCTCGCTCCTTCAAGTACTGCAGCTCCTTTTAGTTTTCTTTCCAGTTTGTCAAGGTTTAGTGACTCAAACCATCACTGCACAGTTTATAGCCTACTGTCTTAATATACTGAAGGGAATGTCTGCAGCCCTCTAATGCCCCAGTCCTTGTGTTTCCTCTGAGAGATCATGGCGAGTTCACTGATTTGACGGCAGACCTTATTCCCATCACATGCTCTCAGTCACACCAGCGATTTGAAAGATTAGAGGGTTGCTGACAAGCTAACGTCACCCCATAGCTGTTGAAATTTCATGTCCTTTTAATATGGAAATAAAGGTTCTCAAAGTAACTGTCTTCCAGGGACACGGTCCAGTAATTAGGGAGGATGAAGATGACATTAAGTGCGATGTTTTCGGTCTTTGCTCTCACCACAGGCTCCCACAAGAAGCCATTAGCCCTCTAGGAGGGATTTATTTGTCGTGCTTCGAAGGGGTTGGTCGCACTAGGGCAACTTCGAGCTAATTCTCTTGGCATGAGACTTGTTTGGTAAAACTCTGCCATGCCAATTTGCTCATTCAGAGTGTGATTAATTTCAGTGTTTATGGTTGGAATTTGCAGCAGAGTTGCCAAGGGCACCGAAGGTGCTCAGGTCAAAGTGGCGGTGGCAGATGGCAAGGCCTTCTCAGGACAAATTACACTAGCATGCTTGGCATCCCTTATAGCATCTCTCAGGGTATAAAGGTAGGAGGGGAGTCAGAGGAAGGTCATCTAAGCAGAATTTGAAGTTTGAGGATCTTCAGTTTTCAGAGATTGAATCACAACGGCGTGGTTTAATGAGCTCAGCCTCCGATCTAGGCAAGCTTCTTTACATCACGGCAGTTTTGTCAAAATGACATTTTAAGTACGGAAAATGAGTAACGCTCAGTTCTGCCACTGTTATAAATTGACTAAATATACGAACACATCCCCACAACAGTTTGCCTTGTCGAGTGCTGAAACCTTCATTACGTGTCACTGTGGCTTAGTTCAGCTCTGCGCCTTTTTTCCTAATCAGAAAATGGTGAGGATGACCTTTTTTAGTCAGCCTGATGCAGTGACGGACTGGGAACAAAAATTGGCCGTGGCATTTCCAGGTTCTTCCCCTTCCTCATATTCCTCACTGTCCTGTCTCTCTCCCTGGTGGTCTGGCACAGATGTGTCGCTAACATTAGTGCTAGCAGGATTAGCACTAGTGCTAGCTGAAGCTGCACTTGATTTTCAAAACAAATCAGTCAGTTTGCAAATAAGAAGCCACTCTGCAGGCAGATAAAGGCAAGAAAAGCCTTTCATGGCATCTAGAAAGCTGTGCTCAGCCTCAAAAAGTGCAAAGGTGGAAGAAGACCTCAGGAAAGAACATCATCTGGGAGCTGTGTGTGTGTGTGTGTGTGTGTGTGTGTGTGTGTGTGTGTGTGTGTGTGTGTGTGTGTGTGTACACAGATAATTAATGCGTGATGATGAAGTAAGCAAAGCACATGTCTCTTTGTGGTTATATTCATAGTATATTGTACATCATTATGATTGTTAAAGCTAGTGATAAAGCTATATTAGGGAGCGCTGTTCATTATGTGACTGATTATGTAAGAAAACATATTCAGTACTTTACATTACTAGTAAGAGGATCCATACTCCATTGGAAGCTCTAACACTGTTATGATACATCTATGACTAAGTTCCTTTCAAGGAATTTATTTTTATTCTTTGTTAACTTGTCCTTCTGTTTTTCTTAATATTCTTGGATTTCTATTTTAAAGTCTTTCTACAGCCTCCAGCATGCATTCAATCCAAGTAGCAGGTATCTGTAATAGGCAGGAGCATTTTTGTACCAGTTGTTTAAAATCCAAATTGTTAGGGTCCAATGACTGTGTAGCTAGCTCACCCCTCACTCCCATCTGTGTTGTAATACTTTTGTCAAGTTGATGTCATGACGTCATATTTTCAACATGGGAAGTCAAGCACACTATATGTTTATCGTTCAAGTGATTAAAGTTGTATGAAAACTGTTGCTAGGCAACCGACAACACAAATGATGGATATTGTCTTCCCACTCATCTCGCAAACAGTGTAGTCCTTGATGCATTCGTTCAGGACCTTGCAGTTTGATGTGAAAAAGAAAAGGAAACGTTTAGGAAGATTTACCTGTATTTTAATTCTGTGTAAAGCTCTAGAACACCTTTAAATTATATGGGAGCAAACGAGTGGAGGGAAGAGCCAGCAGTAAAGATCTGTTGGACCCAAAAAAGCACAGGTTTTTGCATGACTTAATTGCTACATTTCACAGTAGTGAACAAAATAGAGATTCCATCATCAACACATACTGGAAACTTTGCTCCAAGAAAGTATTAGTGAGGTCTTGACAGTTAGGTAATTAAAGAAAACTTGCATTGAACTTATCTCATTTAATCATGAAGTATTACTAATGAGAATGCCATCATCCTAAGTATAGCAGCGGGAAATTAACTGCTGACAGGATCTCTGCCGGTGTCATCACTCCGCCTAATATAGCAGTAGTACATTACACCGTAACTCTATCTTGATGTTGCATGCACACAAGTTTTTCTGACTTGTGTCTTAACTCCACACAGACATCAAAATATATCTTCTGTAATTATAAGTCACCATTCTCCTGTGCACATTGCAATATTTTTGTTTTTTTCCAAAGCTTTTTTCTGCAAGATAATGAGAGACTTGTGTCAACGTTCTTAAAAAAAAGAAAGTCTCATTTAGATACAGCAACATCAGCTCCCTTTTCTCTTCCTTTGGAGAATAATCTGTCAAACTACAGAGTGAGAATGACCTAATTGCGTGCAGTCTGCTTCAGATATGCTAAATTTGGCAGACCTGTCGACGTGGCGATTGAGCATATAGTTTCCTTTGAGGCGGATTAAAAAAAAAGTGTACAGATGTTGCACACATCTGGACCCACTGAATCCCCTCGAGCACGATACTTCGGGTCTCTGGGTTGAGAGTCAAAACAGCACAACAAAGCATTTGAGGGCTGAACTTGATTGTCATTTACTGTATTTTCAGTGAAACAGATTTGGTCGGGATGTCTGTGGAGTCCAGTGATGGCAGAATTGTTCAAATATTTTATGTAGCAGCTTATTAAGACAGACTCAAATGCCCAAGTGAGGCAAACCAGGTTTACTGTGTGTCCAGGCTTAAAAACAGGGATTGGTAACAGGACAAAAAGGGCAAGAATAAAAAAGCCAGAATGCTAAGACTGAGTCGCACAACGGGCAATCTGGTGGAGAACTGAGAGAAAGGGTCAGGTATGTATACTGAGGGGTTGATGAGAATGTTGGGAAGCGCCATGCAGCTGGGTGTGGCAGTCAAGTGATGATGAGAAGTGAGAAATGCTTACACCAACTGCAGGGCAAGGATGGAATAACAGGCTCTGGAATGGCATGAGGATCAGTAGTTGGCAGATAATATACAGAATTTAAAGGGGCATAATCAACATTTTTTTTTAATTATTTATGTGAATGAGATGCAGCATTTCAACTTGTCAGCTTGTTGTTTTGGTTTTATGGTCCACAACCTTTTAATTTCACTCACAGTCAAAAACAAACAAAAAACTCCTAAAACCGACCTGGCAAAGTTTGGGACTCGCTGGTGAACATAGCGGAGCATTTAGCAGCAAAGTGACAGATATTTCCCTCAGGAGCCGCTGGAGATCCAAAACAGAGCTAAATGAGAGGCAATGTTGAATTCACATTCTGCAGGTGGACTGAGACACAACTCCAAGTGAATGCTAATGTTGCTCGGTGTCCTGGATGTGTCAATAGGAAACTGGATGCTAACAAGTTTCCATATGAACTTAATAATAATAGTATTACTAATAGTATTGTTGCATAATTTCACTGCTGCGAGGTGGGCAGACAATCAGCTTAAGCAATAGTACATGTAGTGCTGGGCAACATTGTTGAAATTTAATATTATGATGTTAACATATCAACAATAAACATTTGCAATGGTAGTTCTTGAGTGGAGACAAATCTGAATGACCAGTTTGAATGAAAAATCCCATTTTTTCTGATCGAGGCAGTCCATAAAAAAACTGAGTGGGCTGTCCTATTTCAGTTTGTGGGTTGGTATGCACTTCAGATGGACCCAAATGTACAAGCCCTAAAAAAGTGAAAAAGAATAAAAAAGTACTATATTTGCAACTGAAATGTAGAGGAGAAGCATAAAGAGGCATGATATGAAAGTGTTTCTGTATAACACAATGCCTGTTTCACCACTGGTGAAGTCAATAGAAATGCATGGCTTAAAATACACTTTATTGTTTATTTATGTCAAAATTGTGTTGTATCCACCGGGGTTCATGCTTGTTGTGATTGCATAGCAGGGTTGGTTAGTCACGGGTGGGATCATATTTCATGTATAACCCTCCAGCTGAAGTTATTCATAGACTGTGCATATAATAGGCACACCATGTGGGTGTTGTTGAGCACATACTTGTAGAATGTTATCTTCAACTACGCTTCATTTTTTCTATCAGCCTCTTTTCTCCGTTGAAGGTATAACGTGACCTATGTACGGTCTTTCAGCATGTCAGTGTTATTAGAGTGCAAAGGGACTTTCAGGAGATTTATTTCCCGCACTCTCACTGCCAGGCAATTACTGTATTATGTAATTTTGCTGCACATGTGAACTGGGAATCATTTGGTTTTAATGTGACGTAACAGTGATCCCCTGCAGTCATCTCAGCTGCTCTGTCACGGAACACAATTACCCTTGAATGCCTCTTCCCCTATTTGTTTTTTTACACCCCTCTGATCGGTCACAGAACTCATATAATGTACCACTTTTACATCAAGCATGCAGAGCAAAGGGAAATTAAATGCACTCATGGGACATTTTTGCTTAAACCTGTGTTACAAAGAACTGAAGGGAATGTATTTGCATTATATTATGTGCTAGAAATAACCCACCAGGATATGTATCTGACCTGTCTCTATACAAAACTGAGATCATAATTTGATTTGTTTTCTCAATTTCTCACAAAGGTATCTCACTTGAATAAAAAAGTGTGACAGTGATTAGACATCACTGGGAGCAGTAAAGGGAAAATGTGCAAATACGGT
Source organism: Etheostoma spectabile (assembly GCF_008692095.1). NCBI lineage: Eukaryota > Metazoa > Chordata > Actinopteri > Perciformes > Percidae > Etheostoma > Etheostoma spectabile. The sequence goes on from NC_045755.1 coordinate 16,298,751, forward strand.
GCCAGCAGACATGTCATTACCTCTAAGCTGCTCTGTGTGAACCAGAGAGTTCTATGTATATGATTATATATGATTGCCACTTATCACCACTCAGTTTGCGTGGACACGTGTAATTACCTTTTCGGTCTTTATGTTTTTACTTTGGGTTAAAACTGCAAAGGGACGTGACATATATTCACTGCAGCACGCTTACGGTATTACAGTTATTACAATAGTCAATGTAGGTAACATTGGGACATTTAATTGAGCAGTTCCTCTGTTTGATCCAAAGCTAAATAATTTAAAATGACCCAAATTCAACTTAGAAAGATTATATTAGGAAATGGGCAGATTTCACTTTTGATCAGCGAGATGAAAGCCCCACTAAAATGTCTGCAATATCAATCTTTGAAGTCAAGTTCGCCCCGTCAAAGTCCTTGATGCGAGTGAAGAAAATGGTGCTAATGAGCATGGGAAAATATTGGCAGAGAGGAAAGAAAAATATTTCCTGAATGGCTCCTGACCTCCTTTTAATGAGAATCAAATGCTCATAAACCTCCTGCTTATGCCCTTGCTGCTTGGAAGTATACCAGCTCATTACAAGCTATTCACAATCTCTATTTGTTGATGTTCAGGCATAGAGGGAAAAACTGACTTAAACACCTAGATAGAAAACAGAAATATGGCATACTTAGCAGAATAGCCGCTCCTTAGAACCCCTTGTGATTGTTTCTATGTGTAGTACACAATACTGGAAATGAATATGAATACTAAACTTATGTTTGACATGGGGCCGAGACGCAACTCCAAATGAATGCTAATGTTGCTCTATAAGTACTAGATGTATACATACTCAACTGTTTGTCAAGAAGTTCACCATATAAACTTAAAATATCAAAGCTGTGTTGTGCACAACTTGTTTCTACTGCCCCCAGTGGTAAATAAATGTAATTGTAGCGTTGTTATTCACCCAGTGCTTTCCGTAGCAGCTGAGTGGTAGGCAGATACTTGAGGTAAGGCAATGACCTCAAGTGGTTAAGGTTGGAATACCTCATTGGTCAGCATATATGATTTAAACATGCAATCATGGACGCCTGGCCAATCATTGAGCTTGAACGCTGTGCAGGGCGCGTCAAAGCAGTGCGATTCATCTTTACACAAGACTCTGAGTAGAGTAGTTTGATTAATGGCCAATTACCATCATTGTGATGACTCGCCTCATTGCCAGCTCTCATCTGCCAATACAACTCCCGTTAGACGAGTTGTCGTGCGCCACAAACGGCCTCAATGGGAACTGTACTTGCAATTTCAAGCAGATCAATATAATCCTCAGAGCTGCATTGTAGAGGGCTTGACATAGAAACAGGCATTGGATTTCGGTGCTCATTGTCTCCACACGTAGTATAAAAGCAAAGATGCAATAAAAGGTACGATCCTAGTGTGTTCCACACTTCCTTTTCATTGCCTCATACAGTGTTCTCACTGTCAGAGCTGGAGACTACTTTTTTCTTGTCTCCCACAGTTTTTCAGAGAGTAAAAGCTCCTCTGTCTGCTTTATTGAGTTACTCCCACATTTCTAGAATTCAATACTAGTGTGTGTGTGTGTGTGTGTGTGTGTGTTTGTGTGTGTGTGTGTGATGCCTCTGTGCACAATTCATCACTGTATGGTAGATAGAGTAGGTCTAGACCCCTCTCTATGATTTACAAAGACCCAACAATTTCCCACGAGTAAGCATTTGGTGCGACAGTGACGAGGAAAAACCTCCTTTTTACAGGCAGAAACCTCAGACAGAACCTGACTCTTGGTGGGCGGTCATCTGCCACTGCCAGTTGGGACACCGACACACAGTTCTACTCTTCAAGCGATTATGGTGGCTTGATGTTTCATGGGGTATATGCAACACCAATATATTTTTGGGTGTGAAACTAGAATGCAAGAACGCTCCACAGCTCTGCTGTAAAACTGCACCAATCATCTCTCTTTGTGTGGTCGGAGGTCTCTGGACACACAAGCTGAATAAAATATGTTATTGACCCAACAGTTGAGTGATTGAGCACCAAATCCCTTCCCACTCCTTCCATTAAACAGCTCTATTTGGTCTGCCAGTTTCAGAGGGTAAGAAATGAATCAGCCAAACTGGTAGAATCACTGGACTCACGCTAATTAAGGGAGGAGAGCTCAGTAGACCCCAGAGTCACAAGCTCTAAATTAAGGCTTAGGTTTAGTTAAATGCTTTGTAAGGCCTAGCGTGTGCCTACTCTTACCAGCAAGTGTTACCTCTTAACAAATGAGTGCCTTACTTATTCCCTCTCTCCATTCTCATGCATAAAGCTGAGCCAATGCAAATGATCCATGGATGGGATTGCAATATTTCTTGCCTCAGCTGGCCTTGACTGAGTCTATTTCTATTATCCTACTCATTGATTCACTCCAGCGCCTTTCTCATGGTTGTGCTGTTACAGTTATGTAATTGAATAAAGCATTTTTTTCTACTCTTTGCCCTTGACATGATGGCCCACACACATGCAGTACATTCACACCATATCTGTGTCCCCCTTTCGGCCAGATGTTGCCAGGGCTATCGAGCTGCTGGAGAAGCTGCAGGAGTCCGGTGACGTGCCTGGTCACAAGCTCCAGTCACTGAAGAAGGTCCTTCAGAGTGAGTTCTGCACAGCCATCAGAGAGGTGAGTCACTGTCAATGAAACTGCATCAGCATGACTCATGTCTTTTCATTCTCTTTTGTTCTTCAAGACTATTTATTGATTTTAATTTTCTACGCTGACCTTTCTCGGGCTAGCATTTGTTGTTGTAGTTCTCTTCCTATCTTTCATTAAACTCGTTCCGCTCTTGTTGCTCTTTTACCTGTTTAGTCATGGCTGCTGTGTTGTCAAGACCATTCTTTTCTCTATTTATCCAAACAAACCAGAAAAGTTGAACCATGACTTTCTGTGAAGAAATGATTTAACATAATGTAGAGGTAAATATTAGACAACAGCAGGTTGTTGTTGGCATAGCTTAGCTTGAACGTAGTATGGTAGTTCATCATGTTGGAATGGCTAGAAAGATTGGACACACTAATGTTTCAAGAGCCTGTGGAAAATGTTTCTTGTTAATGTTGTTGTCGTCATGCTTTTACATTGACAGTATATTGTAAAAATTGCTTTGTTTTGTAGTCCTTAATTTTCGCCTTGCATTATTCATGTGAATTTAACCGACGGTATGTTAGTCATGTAGCTTGTTGGACCCAGACTGGACACAATCATTTTATTCCTAGGATGGTGAAGGCATGACATGACCCATGCTATTGCCATGCTAAAACATGTAGCACAGTGGTTCCATGACTTGGCTGTATCATAGGGGAAAGATAACTCCCTGATTGTGTTTGAGTATACAGTGGTGCCAAAACATGCTCCTGCTGTAGGTCACTACTGATGCTTTGAAACTCAGCAAAACAGTAATTTTTGGTGGACTTATGGCTATAAAACAACAAAATCTGTGAGTGTACGTTTAAGTTACTGTTGTGTTACATCAATCAAAAATGACTGCAGCATTATGAAAACTACCTTGATTAAAATTCTGGAGCTGAATTGAATTTTTGACTGCATAAAACATTCACACGGTACAGTTCAATGATCACGAGGCCAGAAAACATTATGAGAATTTCATTAACTTGAAGGTTTGATAAGCTTGTTACACGGAATTCTAATTAACAAAATCACTGTAAGAGATTGGTTTTAATTCCATTTTACAGGCACGGAATAAAGTAGGAACCATAAAGAGGAGAGTTTCACCTCTTGCTTGGAATGCTTTTATTTACTAGCAGGCAAACACCCACCCACTTATTCATCATCTTAACACCATTCATCAGGCGGACGGGGTACAGAGAAAACAAGAGCATTCTACATAGCCCCCCTACACAGGCTGATAATGGCAGATCTTGTATATTTAGTGTCCTGTCTGTTGTGATTTACTGTAACATCGCCCAGTGACATGGATTTGTTAAGCAAACAGGGCTGAGAGCAGAGAGACAGATGCTGCGACGGCATCTGTGTTGCAAGTTAGTTGTAAACAAAGTCAAAATGTAATTTATCCTGGGATGAAAGCAGACCTAATCATAGTGTTGTGTTGCAAATAAAAGGGCAATTAAATACAATGTTACTGATTTAGAGCAAAAAATAACCACAATATGTTTTGGAGTATTTATCTGTGTCAATGACTCAATGAGCTGCTGACATCTCTGGTTTACCAAAGTCACTTTTTATGGCATAACAAATTCTGCAACCTTCTGTTTGTCACTTAGATATTTATTCTATAGTGTTTTCAACATATTTCTTATAGAAACTCATTATAAGCTTTGTTTACAGCCAGGGTCTTCTTATAATATTAAAAAATTCGACAAAACTGGCAATGACGCTAATTTAAGAGAAATGGCTTCTGACAGAGCATTGTGTAAAAACCCCGACAGCATGCAAAGTGACAGGAAGGAAGAAAGCTCTAGTCTTCTCCACTCACAGGGCCCAGCTCTGCTCTGGCCCTCTCAGGGGAGGCCTGGCACACCCCGACACCAACTGCATGTCTGGCAACCGGCTGAGTAATCACAGCGCCAGTCGCTGGATTTCAATGATAATGATTCTCAAAAACCTCTGAAGAGGGCCTCAGTAGCAGCAGCAAATGCCCTTTTCCAAGAAGCGAAGCTGCAGACCACGTCACCCACAAAGAGCTGCCTAAACACAGTCATCAGGGAAATAATCAGAGATGCTCTGGGATGACTAGGCTGAAGAGAGGCTGACGGCTTCTCTCTGTGGTGCTGAGCCAGCTGGAGGGCGGGTTGTAAGTGCAGGCCACAGCATACTGTATATTATTATTGTTATTACATAGAGCATTTAAGGTGTTGTTGTGGTGGAATATCACAGTTCTAAACAGCTGTGTCCTCTGATGTGCAGTTTGTACCAGATACAATTAGAGAAGCCATTCACATCCACAGGATATAATTATACCAGATGACCCGCAGATCCACATTATGATGTTTAATACTTCAATTGTTGCGTATTGTTTGTCATTTAGATTTAAAGTTTAGATCTACTTGGAGCTTCCTACCAGGCAGGGCACTACCCTGGAAGAAACGCTGTATTCATGCTGTATGTCCTTGATGTTCACATTTCGCAACCTGGGAAGTTGTTTTTCCGACTTCGGTTCATGAGCTTAATGTCGTAATGTGAAAACAAAATGAACACTACAAACAAGAGGCAATTTTATTGCTCAACATTTTGACAGCTGTTTTCAGTATTCTGCAGTAATATTCATTTTTCTAACCAAGTATGCTGACACAGTTTGACGCTTTGTATTAGTGATTTCATCACTCCCCCAATACATTACCTAAAACCACTAAAATATTGCTTTACATGACTTGGGGTTAATGCTTATAAATACCTTTCCTAAACAATCTAGGGTACTCAGTGTGGACAGCAATACCATATTACAAATTTTAAAAGAAATTAATTAATAAAAGAGTTTCTCACCATCAACCCGACATTTGATCATGGTCATGGTCATGGTCATGTTTCTGCGTAATATGATGTATTTTCACAGACTTTTTGAGTTGTTTATCTGACTTGAGGGGTGTTAATCTGAATCTTCCCAGCCAGGAACTCATTTTTCTGATTATTTTGACACCACATGAATACAACAAATGATAATGAACAATTTCAGCCACAAAAATGACCACAAAATAAATAAATAACTGAGAAAATATGCTCATTGTGATGGAATATCAATCTCAAGCAATTTTGAGGTTTCAGACTTTTATAACATAATGACACTAATGACACACAAAGAGAATAACATGCATCCATCTGCATTAGAAAATACTATATGCTTTGTATAAAGGCATGCAAAAGGCAAATTGGTATAGTCCTTTAATGGGAACAGTTTTCTTCCTTTTTATATAATCATATTCTTATTCATTTTGACTGCACTCGCTTCTCTTTCCTGTATTTCATCCATCAGTGTTAACTATGCTTAAGGTAAAAGAGCCATAAAACACAGGTTGAACTGAAAGTCCAACCCTCCCCATGTTCATTTGGATCACGCACACACACCTCAGGGACATTTCATTATTTCAGATGACCTTTCTTACAAGTCCGGGCTTTTGAAAATCAGTGATATGATTCCTTTCTCCACACACATATGTGATGGAGCTCATTACACAGTCTGGTGGGCCGACACAGAGCCCGATAAGATGGACATACTAATCTTGTCTATATAGTAAAAAATCCCCACTGTAAGTGTACCTCCAAAACCTAAGTCTTAGTCAATAGAATTTACCGAACATGAATCAGCCTTGTTAAGGATGACAGGCCGGCTGTCAATATGAAGAATGGATAGCAGGGAAAAGAGTCTGTTCAGCAGTGTTGGGCTAAGTGACAAAGAGATATTGTTTGATGATCTGGTTGTCTTTCCCCACCATGCTCATCACTGATGGGGGGTGGGGGGATGCAAGGGAGAGAATTGTGGGTCTGTGCTTTAGTCTCACCGCGTCATCCTGATTGAGTTGTCAGGGTCAATCAACCTTGTTAATAGGAAAAGAAGGACACAAGACGAAATGAATGGACAAGCTAACCAGCTGGAAATGATGGAGAGTGGGAATCTGTAGTACATTGGGTTAGGGGGTCCCACCCGACAATACAAGAAGTGCAAAAAGCAGACTAGAACCGTAACATCTTTCATCAGCATTTAACATTGCAACTGATTTTGCACTTCGGCAGAGAATTTCAATCAACATAATTGACTGGGCTTTTTACGAAAGCGAAAGGATTTGTGTTGATTCCATCAATGATGCCTCAGCCTCCCACTCCAAATTAAGTTAAAGGACAAAAGGTACATTAAGTCAGTCTGTGCAAGTTCGTTATTTTCCCCTCTGTGTCAGGGTGAGGAGGAGCAGCATGGTGGATTAATGGTTAGCACTGTGGCCTCACAGCAAAAAGGTCCCTGGTTTCGGGTTGAATCCAGGTCCTCCTGGGCCTTTCTGTAAAGGGTTTCCTCTGGGTGCTCTGGTTTCCCCCACCATCGAAAAACATGTACTGGGTTCTCCAGTCAGTGCCTTTGAGAAAAGTTCTGGCTCAGATCTGGAGTTGGTCCCTGGGTGCTGTAAATGGCTGCCCACTGCTCCCTTGAGAGATGGGTTAAATGCGGAGAATGAATTTCACTACATGTATGTGTCTGTGACAATTAAGTACCTTTACCTTTAAGGATAGCACCGCAGAGAAGGAAAGTGTGTTGTTAAACCCTGTGCTGGTTTTCATCCTTTTTCAACCACATTGCCAGGCTAAAATCCCCCTCCTGCCTCTCCTGACTCAGTAGAGGAAGCAGGACTGTATAGTTACAAGCAGCGTTGTCTTGTTAGTTTGCCTTGCAGGCATCTCTCTCTGGTCTCTGGCTTTCTAGCATCCTCACAGGTGTATCCTATCAGAAATAATAGTGTGTGTGTGCATTTTACTATCCAAGAAGGAAACATGTAGGAGAGGGTGGACTGATGGTATCAGGGAGGGGCAGTGAAGATGTCTGGCCAGAGAAAAGGCAGAAAGGGAATTGAAAATATGCCCGTAGGACAGAAGGCCTCTTTAGAGAAAAGCCACAACAAGAGCAGACTGACATTCAAAAGCACACAGCTTGTTCCATGTTATGTCTCTGTCATTCAGGACACTGCATTTGGGTTAATGCATATAGAGATATTAAATGTGCATCTTGCTTTATGTCCTTTAGATTACTGTGATACTATTAATATATTCCTCAGTTAGTTCTCATTTCTTATACAGAAAATTGAATTAAATATGCAAAAAGAATGCAAAAAGAATTTTCAAAGCTGCATTACTAAATATTTGTAGGGGAACAAAAGCTGTTCACCTGACTCCCCTTAACGCTATCTAACATTGTATCTATCAGTTCATTGTTTGTTCACTGTTTGGGTAGTTACAGCTCTCATCAGTGTTGTTTCCAGACCCAGCAGGCGGCTGTTCTCAGTATAATTTTTTCTTTTTTTCTCTGCCTGGTGAACATAGCTGAGCATTTAGCAGCTAAAGAACCAAATTATTTCCCCAAAGGAAATATGACATGAGCAATTCAGCTCTATCTGTAACACTGCTGTTTGAAAAGGGCCATTACAGGTAAAAATGCAGGTAGAATAAATAGGTGTAATACAGTAAACAGTTGCAGTAGTGTTAAAAAAAAGAAAGCTGAGGGAAGTAAGAAGCCACTCTGCAGGCAGATAAAGGCAAGAAAAGCCTTTCATGGCATCTATAAAGCTGTGCTCAGCCTCAAAAAGTGCAAAGGTGGAAGAAGACCTCAGGAAAGTATATCATTTGGGAGCTGTGTGTGTGTGTGTGTGTGTGTGTGTGTGTGTGTGTGTGTGTGTGCGTGGGTGGTGTGTGTGTGTGTGTGTGTGTGTGTGTGTGTGTGTGTGTGTGTGTGTGTGTGTGTGTGTGTGTGTGTGTGTGTGTGTGCGTGACTGCAGCCTCCTTTCCGCCCATACATCAGCGCTATAAATCTACAAAAATGTGTTGCAGTCTGAGTGGTAGAGTTGCAAACTCATTTGGTCTTTGAAATTCATGAGCAAACAAGACAACAGAAGCTCAGGGATATTTTGTTCACTCCTCTTTGAAATCTTTACACACGACTATGTCGTGGTTTGTATCCTATATGTATACATCCTTTAAAGATTCAGAGAAGCAAGGCCTTTGCAATGTTGCACATAGGCACGTCAAAGCCAGCAGGCGTGCTCGCTTCCAGGCCAGCTGCCATGCTTTGAGAGACATCATGTAGTGAGTGGTAACAGATGATTAAAATTCATTTCTGAGCCATAACATATAATAGATACTGTATAATAACATATAATGTCAAAGAGTGAGAGTTTACTTGCACTGAGAAGTTTTCATTAGAACTCTTATTATGATGTGACTGCTTATTTGCTCAATGAACTGAAACTGCCATACATGTACATGTAAAAGAAGTAGGTGTATTTGTACTTGGAAAACTTCTCAGTTTCTCTGTGTCAATTGCACAAACTCAGCAGAAACCTTTCTTCTGAGGCTTTTTTTGTAATCAGCCCACACATCTCAATGACTTGAACAGCATCTCCATCCTCCAATTGTTGTATTTGCTTGCAGCATTGGATGGATGTGACTTTAAGCTGCAGTACAGACCGGTTTCCTAGAAAAGGGTTTTGTGTTACAGTATATTAACCATATATCTTCATTCAACACTGTATCTATCGTATTGTCTTTTTATTCTTTGAGCATGTTCAGTTGTGCAATGTCTTTAAAAGACACATGTTAACAGGAAAGGCACATTGATTCTGTCTGCCTCAGTTTGAATAGTTTTTCACCCAGCTCGACATACAGTCACGCATGTCTTGACACCAATTCAGGCCCAGCAGAAATGTAATACCGCCTGTTCTAAAAACCGTATGGGCTGTTTATTAAGGGTCAGTTTATGCCTAAATTTCCTGAGCTGAGAATTATAATTGGATCCGTTTAGCCTTCAGAACTGTCTTCGTTTTTTGTGTCATAGATTAGACATAGATATTTGCGTTAATGATCAGTGAAATATATGTTAATACCAAGGAGCTGCACAAATAAACAGCACTATTCAGCTGGAGACTTCCTTTTAGGCCGTGTAATCTTTAAGGCTGGTAACGCTGTACCCTAAAACATACTTTAATACAGTAATTTAAATATTCTTTTATCTTCTCTGAGAGTCTTGACACAAAATTATTTTTCTCACTTAACTGCTTTGCTGCTGATGTCTTTGCATTTCAAAGCAGTTTTGCATTAAGAAGGTTTTAGTGAAATTGGGCAAAACCTTGATTTGCATGGCCTCACCTACAAATGCATTTGAGGGCAAAGTAATGAGATGTACATATTGATTGAATATGTAAAATAAATGTAAGCGGACTTATTTGTGAGTAGTATTTTTAAGTAGTGGGATTGGTAAGGCAAGGCAAGGCAAGGCAGCTTTATTTGTATAGCACATTACAGCAACAGGGCAATTTACACAAAAACAGTTCAAAAAAACAGATAAAACACAAGAATGAACAGTTAAAAATAAAAACAGTTAGTACAGTGCAGTATAAAAAATTAAGCATTGAAGAAATGAACAACCATTTAAAGAAAGGCAAAACATCAAAAAGAAAGGACTTCAGCCTTGATTTAAAAGAACTGAGAGTTGCAGTTTTCTGGGAGTTTGCTCCAGATATAGTAGTACTAGCATGCAATAACTCTGGGCCTGAGTGCCATGTGTTTTCCATCAGTTATTCTGATACAGTACATTCTGGACGGCCAGCTGTGAAGGCATACCATTATTTGACTATGGAAATAAGATGTTGCTTAACTGAGCTTAGTAGGATGGGGATTTCAGTTTCAAACCATGTGAAACATAGTTCTAACACCTGTCTGTCTTCATTACTTTCAGGTGTACCAGTACATGCATGAAACCATCACGGTGAATGGCTGTCCAGAGTACCAGGCCAGGGCCACGGCCAAGGTAAGAGCTGCCTTGGAGATCTGAATGAGACAAGACCAAGATGGCATTATTTTATCATGCTTTTATTGAATCCATCAAATCATTCTCCTTAGCATCATGTTTTTTTCAGTTAAGCACAACAATCGCCTAAATCAAATTGTAAAATATGGTCAAGTAAGCAGACTGGGGAGTCCCAGCTGCACCCTGCATCCCTGTATGCTGGACAACTACAGCGGATAGCTATGGCCATCTTAGGACATAACCTACACCCTGTGAATAGGCAAGTCCAGGATCTCCCTTCTGGACGGAAAAGTCCCCGGTTGCAGGACTACAAGATTCAAAAACAGTTTTGTCCCAGCGACAATCACTTTATTAAACAAACTGTAGAATTAGAATTATTTGCACAAAATGCACAAGCACTTTGGTCATGTACTGTTTTCTGTTCTTTTTATCCATGTTTTACTGTCTCTATTACATGTTTTAATGTTTGGTGTGTTGCTTGTTATGTGGTGGTCTACAAAGTTTTAGGGGTGTCCTGCCTCTTAGACTGTAAGCCTAGGTTACCCACGGGTACCAATGAAGTAACCTGGACCTGATCTTTTCTTCTGGCCAAAGCAGAATGAAATGTGCAAAGTATGTTCTACTTGTTAATGGCCCTCATTAAGAGTGTGCGTGGTATTAGGCAACAACGCCCAGTCTTCACAGTTTTACATAAATGCACATGAAACTTGTCAGACTGAAAATAAACGAGTCCCCTGGCTCAGCAATTAGTAGTGCACCGTAACTGTACAGACTGTCAAACCCCTTGAGGAAAATTTATGATCTATAGTATTGGGCTTCTTAAAAAAAACTGACTAGCTAACTGCAAAGAATAACATTGCACTTAGTTTTCTTGATTTGACAATAACTTAAACATACCTTTTATCTTATACTTCTCTACGCTCTACATTTCCGCACAAGTACTGCAATCCCAATGCAGTTACAGCTAATCCAGCATTGTTGTTTTTGATTGGACTCTGAGTTTATGAGTGAGTCAAAGTTTATTTGGAAAGCTTGGGAGGAGGCTTGCACTGTTTGAGGTAGTTTTGCCAGAGTCTGCATTTCCCTTATCCTCAAAATGGAGATGCTGAGTGCAAAACTAACATGACCCATTGGCAGAATGAATCCAATTATGAAAAGATCATAGTTGAATAATACTGGACTCTTTCAGTAATTTAAAAGTTACAGTAGATTTAACAGAATGAACATATGTCACGTGGTCCGAGCGAGCACTGTATCAGGAGTAATTTGGTAGACCCTACTTATTGGCGAGATTTAAACTAACTCTGTTGTTAACTGCTCAGAAAATAGGCACGATTGAACCCAACAGCACAAGTCACAGACAGGCCGGTAAGATAAAAGTCCAAGTTTACCCAGAATCATCAAACCGTGAGTCAGGGAGTCGATCAGGCAGAACAGACAAGCAGAATAACAGTGGAAAGCTAGGCGGATGCACACTACAGAATCTGGCAAAGAGAGGACATGAACTGGTAAAAATTGATATATATTGCAAGACAAATGAAAATGGAAATTCCGCCAACCAAATTGACTATTTTATTTAGGCTACACACATTGTAGAATGTTCATAGATTTTTTTGTAGAAGTTAGCATGCTTTGGGTGAATTAACACAACTCACACGGTCAAACAAACTGACAGACTGACAGCATATATCAAACTGTGTTTACAATATAATGTCGGAATTCTTTTTCATTCAGAGTGAATCCACTAGAACGTCCAGCTCGTCATCCTTGTTTCAACAATTTTAAGCTACTAACTGTCTTTGATTTGAGCTGTAAATCTTTCTTTAATTCCACATAATGTTCACCATGAATCAACAGATAAAAAGCCACTAGATATCCATCTTTATTCTGCTTTACTCCCATTAGACAAGCAACACTGATGCCACCTTATATCCTGTTACACAACCGGGATTAAACTCTGTAAAACAGTATAATGATAAAAACATATATTTGTCTTGCTGTTATCGCAACTGACAAGCTCGCTGCATTAGATTGATGTCTTCATTTTTTTGTTTAAGGAGATGTTTTATTGTGTAATTTTAAATCAAACAAAGATAACCTATTTCTATATTCACTTTGCAGGCTTTGATAGTTTAATCACGCTTCACTGCTCACATGAGATTTTTAAGATGACAGCTCATGTCTCTTTATTGATTTAAGCTCATATAAGATTGAGAAAGCAAATCCGTTTTTTTTTCTAATATATTTGCTTCTACCACTCTTGTTGTGTCACAGGTAAAGAACAAAATCCAGATTTAGATATTTCCTGGTGCAGTGTGATTGGAATAAGCAAATGTTTGTGTACAAAAGAGGTCACTTGAGCAGGACTTGTCATCAGCACCTTGCCTGCAACAGACACAGGCCTCTGAAAGAAAGCAAAGTGGGCAGGCTTGTCTGATTCCATGTGCAGGATGAGGATGATGAGATGCAGGGTGGAGAGTGATGAGAGCGCCTCTTTGTCCTTCAGTTGTTCAATGTCCAGCTGGGTCCACTCCTTTTCAATACATCACAGGAGTGGATGAGTGGGTATGTGGAGGATGTGAACAGAAAGAGAGGATGGTTGCAGAGGGATTGTACAAGACTTCAAATGATGAGTGCTTTTGTTGCCTCTTCCAACCAACACTCTGCCTAGAGCACAATGGTGCAGAGTCTGGTGAATTGCAGTTAAACTGCTGTTTTATGTAATAGATCAACATATTGATGAACATACTTATTGGCGTTCTTGCTGAGAGTTAGATGAGAAGATTGGTACCTCTCATCACATGTCTGTGGGTTAAGTGCATAGACAGTTAAAGAAATGGACCAACAGATTCCATTGTTCTGGACAGAGACCAGGGAAGTCTAATAGAAGCACTTTTCCGGAGGGCTGAGCGTTACTGCACAGCCTCCAACTGAGCTTGCCGACGTAGATGTGACGTGTAAACCTGTCTGAAAGTTGTAAATCTTCTGGTAGCTGTGCCAAGAGAAATCTCAGTCATTCCGAATCTTGCCGAGACGGAGAGCGTAGATATATGTGAGGAGATAACATAGGCACAGGCTAATTATTGCTAACTAAAATGCTAGTTAACATCAGTTATTAAACCTAAACAGCTAATGTAAGTCAAAAATGCAAGCTTCTCCTGACAATATGGTGATTTGTTGACAATGCAACAGCAAGTCGCTTGGTTATGACACAATCTGTAGCCTAGTTTTTATTTACCAAAAACGGTAATGAAGCCTTTCATACATTATCGTGTTTCTTTAGGAATAAACAATGGACAAATAAAGTTTTTAAACGCTTCAGATCTAAAGTTATTCACATTCCAAAATGAATGGCAGTCAATGGAATGCTAACAGCGGGTGAGTGCTTGGTAGTATTCAAAATGGCGCCATATGAGCAAACTAGTCAGGAAGTATTTTTTATTTTTTTATTTATCCTTTATTTAACCAGGTAATACCCATTGAGATTAAAAATCTCTTTTGCAAGGGAGACCTGGCCAAGATAGGCATCAAAATTACATCACATCATTACATACATACAAAGACACACACATAAAAACCAAATATGCACTTACAATGAAATCTCAATTAAAACATTGACATGTGAGGGAGTCCAACTCAAAGCTTCTCATTTTCAGCTTAAAAATACTCAAAGGAACCAATTAACTAAGTTTCAAGTCCTTCTGCAGCAAATTCCATGTAAAGGGAGCAGAGTGAGCAAAGGTCTTTTTACCCAGCTCAGTCCTGACCCATGGGACAGAAAACAAGACAACAGCCTGAGAACGGAGAGAGTAATGACCAGTACTTTTCTTCATAAGTAGTGAACATAAATAAGATGGAAGCGCACCAAGAATAGCCTTATATATAAATGTATACCAATGACAAAGCCTCCGTGTAGCCAAAGCAGACCACCCTACACGAGAATACAGCTCACAGTGATGGGTGTGAACTCTACAATTAGTAATAAATCTCAACGATGCATGATAGGCTGCGTCAATCATCTGAAGGCATTGAGCAGATGAATGCATATATAGTATATCACCATAATCCAGCACAGTTAAAAAAGTTGATGCCACTAACCGTTTTTTAACATTAAAAGAAAAGCACAGCTTATTTAGTAATTAGCTTAAATTAGCATAAAGTCTGGAAGGAGGGCCTCTAAAGCTATTGTTCGTTTATCTGTACATAAAAATAAATTTAAAAACAGCTAGTTTTGAAATTCTTTCATCTTTTTTTCTAGATGAAAACATTGGGGTTTGTCTGTGCATTTAATATAGAGGTTTAGCCAGGAGGTAATTAGCCTATCTTAAATGGCTACTGAAAGCAGCTAGCTTGGCTGTCTCCAAAGTTAAAAAATACACCTTCCAGCAACTCAAAAGCTTACTAATTAACAAGCTATATCTTGTTTGTTAGGTCTATACAAAAATTTAAAACATTTGTGGGATTAACAAATAAAACATGTTACTTTGTGAACTATAGAGGTGCCAGCGGGTGTATTTTTAACTTTGGACAGAGCCATGCTACTGTAGTTGTTTCCCATTGAGCTAAGCTAAACATCTGTTAGCATCAGCTCCATACTTCATGCACAGACATGACAGTGGTATCCATATTCTCATTTCCCTCATTGCAAACAGTTGCACAAAATTAGACATTCAACAAAAGGAAAGATTCAACAAAGTAAATCTGGTGGATTTCTTTCAATGACATATCAGTTAGCCTAGTCCATTTGGGATATCAATGTCAATCAAATGTCATTTGTCAAGTGGGCACCATGGTGTGATCTTAAAAATAACATCTCTATGAATGAGTAGAGTAAGCAGCTTTTAAATTCCTTCCTACTTTTGCCTTTTCGGCCAAAACTGCTCCTAAATCTATATTTAAATTGCATATCCACTGGGCAATTAACAGACAGCTAATGGCCTGAGCTAACGTACCTGTGGGCACACTCTCAACTGAAAGCACTGGATGTTTTTAAAAGGTATTTTTAGATAGCACTAAGCCAGGCACAAGCGAAAATTCAATTTAATCAGTATCACACAGATAGTCTGAAAAAAAAAAAAAAAGACTAATACTGCAGCAATGGTATTGAAAATGAAGTCTAATAATGACCAGAGTACCCTACTTTAGTTAGTGGGATGGTGAATCTCCTGACAGTTGGGTTTTGTGTTTCACCTGAACAACTTGACACTCTTTGATTGCTTCATTAATTAAATCAGTTCAGCCTCTAATTATTGGCTCAAGGCCCTTATTACTGATCTTAATGGAGACAGGGACTACCAGGGCTCCTGAGAAAATAATGGGAGCTGATGATCAAGTGGCTTTGAATATATATAAGTCGTACTTACACTGTGTTGCTGTTACCAAAAGGTTATCCTCTAGCACGCTTTTAATTTGAAATTCCTCTTGTGTTTGAGAGGCGCCGGCCATCTGCCAGATTGTTTTTTTGTTTGCAGAAATCCAGATAAAGTTGTGAAGGTCGATGTGCTCTGAGGCCTGGGAGGCGACAGCATGGATTTAGCTTCACAATGGGACACGGAGGGAAGGGGAGCAGAGGAAGAAAGACAGAAAGAAAAAAGGGAGGGAGAGGGTAAATTGGCAGATGCAACAACCAGATTAAAGCAGGCAGCAGGAGAGGAGAAAGAAATGAGCAAAACAGTTTCAGCAGAAATAAATGTGGAAATGAAGATGCTTATGAATATGGAAGGAAGAGCAGAGATAGGGACGCTGCCTGGATGACGTCTCAAAGGCCTCAAAGTGCCAAGATACTTGCCCGCTGCTGAGGAATTTAGATACACATCTGCAAAAGCTTCTGACAGAAACTCCCCACCCCCACCTTTTTTTAATCCTCCCTTTTCTCGCTCTACCTTACATATCATAGATGATGCCAACTTGACAGCTAGGCACCTGTGGCAAAGCATCTATGGATCAGTGGGCACGGGGTGTCTCTTTCTCTGTTCGTCTGCCATTAGCGTTCCCAGCCTGGGCTAACAAGCTCCTGGGTGCTTTGTTCTGAGCGTATGAGGAGCAAGGAGCTTGCGTTTCAAAGAAACCTCAAAGCCAGGCAGCGACATCAACCAGATGGTAGAGTTACAGAGGGTGAAAGGTGTCTGGCGGCTCCTCCAGTGTGAACTTGGTTGGGTTAATCCATTTGCTTAGAAAGCCAGAGAACTTCACATGTGGAGTCTAATTCCCCTAGCCCAGACTAAATCTTAATGCTTTGTTAGCCATCCTCACAATCACTTTTTACTACTTTTAAAATGGGTTTCATCCTTTGCATTCATTGTGAGTGTAACGTTGAAGACTAGAAGCTATAATGCAGCAAGACTTGCTGTTTTACTCAAACAACAAGACAACTGATGTCATGTTGATGTGTAGCTTTGGTTAGTGTAGTTAGTGTTAGTAGCCCTTCGCAAAAGTAAGACTATAAATCCCTAACACCTGTTGTCCCCAATGAAAAAGAAACCCTTTTCTTTGTTTTTAAGATTTCCTGTAGCTTTTCCAAAGACAATAAGTGTATTTGAAGGATGTAGTTCATCCATGACTTTTGGGAACATTGTTTGTAACAAAAGTATGAAAGGACTTCTGGAGCGTTCAACTGCATCTAATAGTCTTCATGATTCATTTACTGTATATTTCTGTATTGTACTTGTAGATCCTTCTGCATTAGCAAGTTACCATGGGATTTGGGGTGTGATTTTGTGTATCTGGTGCTTCCACACACATACAAACTTGAAAAAAAACATCCATGCTCTTTTGAGTAAGGTACACGTTTCTGAATGTCCTCTGCCTTCAGTCTCCGGGTGAGCTGTTCAAAATCGGGTTTCTACATAACTAGCCGAGACAAGATGGCATGCTAGCATGCTAGCTCGTTCTCCCACACAACACACACTAGTTCACCATAATCTACAAAAGAACTACTTCCATGTCCCTGTTCTGCAGGCATTCCACAAGTGTCCCTCGTTTAGAAGAAGTCTCCCAGCTAATCCTACTTTAACCAAAGTTGGAAAAACAGTAGGCTAGCTGATGTGGTCATTACCTAGCTACTGCGCTGATGTGACTCCCAACAAAGATAGTAAAGAAGTGAAATGTCTCACTCTGTAGCTAAAACACACAGGGTGAAAACAGAATCTCCAGCAATGTGCAGCACAACAAAAATGTGGCGTTTTTCTAAAATGAAACCATGTTAACCTATTCTGGTACAACCTCAAAATACAATTATCATTCTGAAAATGAGCGCTGTAAACTCTTCTTTCTCTGCATTAGCTCTACTAATGAAATGTTTTAGGTTGTGCAGGTTAAGTTTGAGCCCATGTTTGGCCTCAGTTCCACCCAGTATTATACATTGTTATACTATATAATGTCTCAACATTAATAGCACATACAGGTATCTTTTCAGGGTTTGGGGATAGTTAGATAGTCAGAGGAGACTAGGAGACTACTAGAACTGTTGGGTCCTTGTAAATTTTGGAGTGTGGTCTATCTGTATAGTGTCTTGAGATAACTCTTGTTATGAATTGATACTATGAATAAAATTGAATTGAATTGAATTAGTAGTAAAGTAATAAGTACAAAGGATCATCTTCCTTCTCTTCCTTCAGGCCACGGTCGCAGCATTTGCAGCCAGTGAAGGTCACTCCCACCCACGAGTGGTGGAGCTACCCAAGACGGAGGAAGGGCTGGGCTTCAACGTGATGGGTGGCAAGGAGCAGAACTCCCCTATCTACATCTCCCGCATCATCCCCGGAGGTGTGGCTGAGAGGCAGGGCGGCCTAAAGCGAGGGGATCAGCTCCTTTCTGTCAATGGCGTGGTAGGTCTGACCTTTGATACAGAATGTGGGGACAAAGCCTCAATAATATGGATCGGAGAGAGAGAGAGAGTGCAGATAAGATTTTCTATCCCTATTTATTATTTAAGCCTGCTTCCAAACAGATATATCCGTGACTGAAATATTTTTTTAGCAACTTCTCACAAAATGGAGCAATGCTCAGTTTGATATGTCAGTCAACAGTCAGGAGCTATTGACATCAAAGTGCAGCACGTCTTGAATAAGAAGCAGAAATACTCCAACAGCAACAGAGAGTTGAATAACACTGACTGTAAGTCTGCTTGTTTCATATAACATCACAGAGGAAATGGGAGTTACTCTTTTTAAGAATGCACATTCTAATCATCTTAATTTAAAATGATGCTCTCTCTCTGTCTCTAAACCCCCTGCAGAGCGTGGAGGGCGAGCACCACGAGAAAGCGGTGGAGCTATTGAAGGCGGCCAAGGACAG
The DNA here is from genome assembly GCF_008692095.1 of Etheostoma spectabile. NCBI lineage: Eukaryota > Metazoa > Chordata > Actinopteri > Perciformes > Percidae > Etheostoma > Etheostoma spectabile. Next base: position 16,317,563 of record NC_045755.1, read on the forward strand.
TGTTAAGCTGGTGGTTCGCTACACCCCCAAAGTGCTGGAAGAGATGGAAGCTCGTTTTGAGAAGCTCCGTACGGCCCGGCGACGCCAGCAGCAGCAGATCCTCATGCAGCAGCAGCAACAGCAGCAGAACGTGGCCTCTCAGCAGAACCACATGTCGTAGGTGAGGCGCTTCATTGCTTTAAGGGTGGGGGTCGGACATAAGGTAAGGCACCACCAGAGAAGAGGATACTGACATGAACGATTAGCCAGTCCCACAAGTTTTAATAGGCTGGGACATATTAGAAGTACATATGAAAGGGATACTTTACTGATTTTGATTCAGCTCTGTGTGTGGGCATCTTTATGAACGGTGTGTGGCTTTATTTGGGCTTAGAGTCGCAGTTTGCATAGCTGAGCCTGGACTGGGCTGTGGTAAACTCAAGAGAAACACATATTATCTTTGAGCTTCAACATGGATTTTCCTTTTTTTATTTGATAGAGTTTTGGATCCAAAGTGTATGCTATTTGTTATTTTTACAGATATACAGATATTGATGCAAATGATATCCACATACAGTATTATCTTTCATCGTTTTCCTCTTGAGCATGTGCACAGCTTTGGACTCCCATCTGTTCCAGTTTCAAGGTGAAACAGGCGGATTCATTTTCATATTTTAAATCTCCTCAGAAAGCTTACTTTTCATCTGTATGGTTTATTTCATACTTAATTGGTAAAGTGGTTTTCCTGAAAGTGTCAAAATTAAAACATTTTGCAAGCATTCAGCAAAGGAAAATAGATGGAAAGAAGCATGCTCAACTCTCCTTTTAAGTTGTATTCATGCTATGCCTTGCAACTACTTTCATTGGCTCATGTGCAGGTAGTAAACATTTACATCCCAGCACGAAGCCTAAAACCTCAGTGGTATGTTAAGCAACCTCAGCAGCTGGTATCGTCTGTGCATGCAAACTTCACTGCTTCTGCTATGTTCTGCCAGTGATTCTGTTGTAAAGGCTATAAATTATTCAAGGTAGAACCAATTACTTCTGAGGCTCATGCTCATGCAGGTACGATGATAATACAGCCTCAAATGCTGTTATTTGGAAGCCACAGCTGGATAGAGGGTCTGCAAACCTCTGCTTTAAACAATATTTTTTACAGTCCAAATTTAGAACAAAGTTCTGCACTGCCAGCCAAACTAAAGCAGACTTTTACTGTGTGAAAATAGCTCAACTTAAAAGCAAGAAGAAACTTTACAGACATTAAACAGACCATTAAGCTAGCTAAATCATATCATGCTATGCTTAGTTCTGGCCAGGCTTCCCAAATTATTTAAGCGTTTCCCTGACGTATTGGAGGCGGGCCTGTGTCCAGGATCCCTATGTCGCAGTCTGTTTGATGCCAAATCCCCCAAGCATATCTCTTGTCTTGCACTTGGCACAGTGCAGCTTGGGAAGGTATTTGAGAGCTTGTAACAGTGTATTATGGTAGAGCTACAGAGAGGGAACTGAGCAGGGTTCATGTTGTACAGTATCAATGCTGGCATGCTGACCGCAGAAATTTGCTTTTGCGGCCAAGCGGCTGCTGACCAAGTGACACACACAAGCAGACAAGAATGCAACATAAGCCACTGGTTTGCCTGGCATTCATTTGTCTCTGTCACTGTCTCTCTGACTGTCTCTCTGTCTACCAACACAGGTGACTACATTACACAGCTAAGTGTTTGAACTCCTGATCATTAATTAGTAGATGGTAAATACATGTAAAGAAATACTGCCTCTACTCTTTTTTTCCCTGAGAGTTGAATGTATTGTTTTATAAAAATGTATTAGCTGTTAATGGATGTATGTCAGGCAAGGTGACCCGCCTCCACCATGCATTGCTGCAGGAAACCCTGCATATATAGGCAGCATTTGGTGACCCATACCACATAAACTAGAACCTACATACATTTTCATAATAAGTTTTGAGTCAACATTAGTTTTTCCTGTCTTGCATTATCCAAAGTTTACTTCTGTAGTTGGAACAAACACATCCCCCCACTTTTATTCAGAGCCTGTGTAGTGGGTATGACTCTGCATTGTGTTGTATTGTGGTTCCCAGGGTTTGTTTTTCAGCTTTTTATTCCAAGGCACCAGCTCTATGTGCAGAAAAACAAAGCATTCACACAGTCTCTCCTGCATAGATGCTCTCTGTGCCTGTGTAATACAATGAACAGAGTCAGCAAGTGCCCTGCGCTACAGTAGCTAGCATTGTTTCTGCACTCTAGTGTTGCAAGCAACACAACAGAACTGCCACACACAGGCCTTGACACCACTTATCTTCTATTTAGCAGATTAATGCTTGAAAACTATAGCTCTAAAACATACTGTAAAGACATGAATACAGTCACATACTTTTTTCACATATAGTAAAGAAAATGCTTTTTGCTGCTGACTCGTCCACGGCAGTACATTGGTTCGCTTCCGAGTCAGTACTCCTGCCTGTTTCTCCAAACTGGGAGCGTGCTGACCGTCATCTACTGTAGATAATACACTGTCTATGGATAAGTACCTCATGCAACCCCACTTCAAAAGATCCAAACTATTCCTTTAAAAGCAGATATTTTTGTACCAAAAGTACAGAAGTTGGAGGAATTGAAGCTTTAAAGTTGGTATGAGAATCAAACAGTACTTGAATCAACAGTATAAAAATTTAGTAAAATCCTCAGGCAATACAGAATTAGCTTGATGAGATAAGATAAGATAAACTTTATTGATCCCACACTGGGGAAATTCCCTCGTTAAAGCAGTTCAAAAGAAAAATGTACACACATCAGAATCTAACAAATACACATTAAATAGACAAATATAAAGATGTACAAAAATTATTATAAGAAAATGAAAAACAAATAGAATTAGAGTTATAATTATAATAGTAATATTAACACTATTAATGCTCTTATATAAACTGACAGTTTACATAGACACAGATATACAGATGAGTAAGGTGCAGATAAATGGAAATGACATATTGCACAGTATGGAGGTGACACAGAGTAATTAGGAAATAAATAAATATGCATTGTGCAGAACGTTGTCAAGATAACACTCAAGTCTCTATGTCTGAACCATCAGCGAGCTCTAAGGCACCGCTCTCAGTTTGTCTCTCTCTTTTTTTTAATGATCTGCAGGTTGTTTCAAAAAAAGAAGAAGTGAAGGCGAGCGAAAAGGTGGATCTCAAAGACCATCTGTTTGTTGTTGAGGATCCCAAAGGAATCTCTCCATCGTGGTAGAAACCAACAAGTAGAAGACTCTTTTACTTCCTCTCTCCCTTCCAGTGTACCACCGATTACTGAGCAAAAACAAAGAGAGCCGTTCGTCCTAAAAATTGGTGCTTTGAAAAACAAGTATGAGGGAGTCTAGCAATGAAAGTTGTCCATTTTAACTTTGTATTCACTTTTATAAGTTGTTCTCCCCGGTTGTGAGTCTGACTGAAACGCCCGTTTCTTGTGTTTGTTGGTTTGTTTACAGTCATCCACTTTTGATTGTTCACCCACTTCCACTACACCGTGGCACCTTTGCCATTTTGCCATAGATATCATTTGTACAGTGGTGTTTCTATTCATTTTTCAACAGGTGCTTGTATCTCTGTATGAATGACCATCAGTTTTATTTTCATTTTTGTCAAATTTGTCCTGTTTTGGAATATGGAATTTGTGAACTCTTTTTTACCTTATATATTGTAGCAGGAAAGATTTTGTATCTTGTAGGTTTAGCAATAACACACATTCTTAAGTTTTTTCATCCTTTGACACAAAATTCACTATCGGATACATGCGTACATACAGAGTTTATGGGATACGTGCACATGTAAATCATTGTAAAGTAAAATGGGTCTTATGTACTGTAAGGCAACTTCTGTGTCCAGTATATCCTCTGTGCCATTTAAAGAGATTATTGATTTACAGGTGGCATAAATAATTATTGTGCAATAACTGTGATTATTACCAGACTCCTAACTGAGATTTATCTAGAAAATATACCATGAGACCGAGATGTTACCAAGAGATTTTACCAAAGTTAAAATCAGTCCTCAGAAATGTAAAGTGTCCTGTTCTCGACAGGCAAACAGAATGTCACCAGTTTTTATTCGAACAGAGTGGGAATTAAATACACAAAAATAATGCTAGAATTATTGTCCAGTCTATTTTATAGTTTATGAGATCAGAGATTTATCATACATAATATTCTTCCTTTTAAATATATTATTTTCTTCCTAAGATGTGCAGATTATTATTTATTCCTTGTATAACTGCTGAATATTAGCCCATAGTTCATGTAGATCCTGGTTTCTCTTTTGACAATCATTTTGAGAAGTTATCATGAGACTGAGTGGAATGTTTCTCTTTCTGTCATCCTCCGTACCTGTAACGAAAATGTTGATAAAAGTGATTATTACTTTTCTATCGTCTTTGGTGCTAAGCGCTCCTTGTTGTGTGTTTTTCTTTGGCCCTACACTTCCCCGAGATCACTGCTTTGTGTCTTTGTTATCATCTTGTATTTCTCCTCTTTTTCTATTTTTCTGTAAGTGGCTTTCTTTTCTTTGTTTGCTCAACTGTGCGGGCTTTACCTCTTTTTGTTCCCTTCAATTTATCCTAACTAAATCCAAAACATAAAATACATCACTTCCTGTGTGCCAGAGGTTGTTTTTTTTCCTCCATCCATGAAACAGCGAATGAAAAACTGTCATGACGTTAATATGTTGCATTTTTTATGATTATTCCTTTATGGATTTGTTGACAGAAAGTGATCACCTTTCATAACATAACACCTAATTGCACAAGTCCAGCAGAGCAAAATCCTTCTAAATGCATAAAATGTGTTGCGCGTTACCATTTCCTAAACAACCTGATAGCACTTAGGTCACATTAAGGCAAAGCTGTTGTATTAGGTCACCTCTGGGCTTAGGTTTTATAGGACACTCACTCGTCAAGCAAAGCATCTCCATACAACTGATCCCTTTTTGTATCTTTAAATCACAGGTACTCTTTCTTAATTGACTGAACATTTTTGAAGCTTATGGTCCTGTACTTACCGTCAAGATAAAAAAGCGACAACAAACTGTTGATATGCAATTGTTATACATACTATATTTGTATAAATAAATCTATGTGCTTGTGTACAGTGAATGCTTTGTTGACCCTTTCTTCATTTCCCATACTACCTTTTTATCATTTAGCTAACTGTGCGGGAGCATCAGAAATCATGTTTGTCATCTTCTGAATAATTATTTGCAAAGAAGTACATGAAAATATAGATTTGCAAAAATAAAGATGGTTTGGTTGGGGATCTTGCTACATCTAAGCCCTCCCAAAAAGATAAAACCTTATTTATTTATAAAAGGTTTTGGTGGGAACATAGAGTTCAGCAGATTGTGGCAGCGTACATTGCAGTAGGGAGTTTAAAAAGGGATAGATTGGATTTTTTTTAAATGGGGTTGCATGAGGTACATCTCCATAGTGTCGTCTTACCTACAGTATGGAGTAGTTGGAGCAGTAGTTGGAGTTAAACATGTTTTAGACACCTTAAAAAAGGCCCCCAAAAAAAAATCTATTTCAGTTTAAGTGGCGCTATATATTTTTGGCTGCTTTACCTTGCCGCAGACAGCCCTTTAGGACGGGGAACTGGAGCCGTTATAAATATATATGCTCTCTTCCAAGTTACCAGACTCCTTTGACAAAAACTGTGATTGTACCTCGCAGGACACAGCTTTGAAGAGAGCAATCAGACAATTTCAGTTCATTCTCTCTAAGGCTCTGCTTTACTGCAAGGTAAAACGTTGAAAATATTTTAAATATAGCGTATGCTTATACAGATAAGAATGTTTTTTTAGGAGGGCCTTTTTGTTTAGGTGGTTAAAATACATTTAACTGCTGACCCTATCCAGAGCAGTACATTGGTTAGCTTCTGTGTCGGTGCTCTTTCCTGCTTCTCCAAATCTCCATGTAGGTAATACACTGACAATGGATGATTCCCTTATACACCCCCATTTAACAATAAAAAACTAAAAACTATCCCTTTATCCGATCATAAAGGAAAAATGTGTTAAATCAGCTGTTTAAGCGCCATGTGGCGATACTTAGAACTTTGAACATCAGAGTCTTAATACTGGATTATTTAACTTTAGAATGTTTACTCCACTCAGGCTGATAAGATGAAAAATGACCAAGGTCACCTCACTCTTGAATGATGGCTATGTGTCTTGGTTTGACCCCCAGTCAGGTACCTAGAATAATTACAAAATTGGCGAAAGTATAGTAGCATGCAGCATTATACCGTAAAACAGTAAAAACTATGATGTGTTCATTTCTCATAACATAATAATACAACAGTCTCTGATTGCTTCTCAGTGATAAGTGCAGCTGCTGAAGGTGAGGTGATTAAACCGTGTGCACTGAAATGCCCCTCCGAAGACTCGTGCGGGTTTTTAGCCCTGGAACAGAAAGTCAAGGACCTTTTGTTAACTCAATACACAGAGCTGACACTGCTACTAATCAAGAGACTCTTGTGAATGGAAGGTATTAAACTCAAAGGATAAAAACTGGAAACACAAAGCAGTGCTGTTTCTTCACCGGCAACATCTTGTACACGGTGTCATGTGCAATAAAATCCCTGTTGGAGCTATTCTCCAGCAAACGACTAATTATGAAGCAACCGATCAAAGCCTGAAGTGAAAAAAAACTCAAGAGTGCAGGTGACATTAATGCAGATGACAGATTCCTCACCCGTGTCCATGGCTGTTAATCAGGAGCAAAGAGCCAGAATGTAACACCTCCTCAGGATCACATCACATCACAGGAGCGAAATAAAACGTGTGTCATAGTGAGTAAATGATCTAAACCGCATAAACTAAAGAAGCAACTACATCGTATCATCTCCTTTTGTCTACCTTTGCAGATCCTAGCTTAGACAGCTGTCCCACATGACAGATTTTGCCAGAGGGCAGATTCAATTCTCCAAAGATCCCAGTTAAACTTCCTTCGTAAGATCAGTATTTCCCCTCAAATTTAAAGTACCTTCAAGAGTCATAATGTTAGGATTATGACTATATATAGTTCCCTAAAGTAAAAACCTGCGCATTCGTTTTGATTACATTAGAATCCAAACGTAGGAGCTAAAAATGAGGTGTTGATGTAGGAAATGCAAGAAACACCTCATCCTTGTGGTCTCACTGAGTACTACAGTCATGACTGTGCTGGTATTTGAGTCATGCTTTTGAGAAGTACACTATTTTTAAAATAATATCCATGCTCTGCATCCAAAATATCCACCTTGATTAATGTTACTGAACCTTTTATTGCCACTGTTTAGATTCTGAATGATCAGTCAGCCCTTCAACTCTCTACAATGCAAAAACAAGCTGCATTTGCTGGACTTACAGCTGCTGAGAAAATGATTGCAACCCGTTGGAAAACCCCTCATGACGTGTCTATTCGTACTTGGACACTTGTTTTGGATGTCATATATATTGAACTCTACAGCTTGCATGAATGAAGCACCAGAAAAGACGTTGGACACTTGGCTCAACATGGCTGAATCCTTGAAATCCATTCTGTAGACTTTTGCTACAGCCTTCTTACTTCTATTTGCGCATGTGTTTGGTCCCTTATCATATGTCTGTCTGTGTGTTTGCATGCTTATGTGTGTGTTTGTGTATGTATTATTTGAAAGCTGCAGACATCACTCTCACTGTTGTGTTTTTATTACGTTTCCCTCCTTTCATCACAAAAAAAATAATATCCATGCTCTGTCAAGATTAAAATTCACATCAATAAATAATGAAAGTCAGATTTTATAAAGGTCTCTCCCTGTTTATCTTTTATTTCCCCTGATTTAATGTTTGGCCACAACAACCGCTCAAATAATACAACATGCAAGCTACCTTTTTTCAAGACTCCAACAGGTGCTTTCATGTTTGTTGTTTCACCCTTGATGTAAGGACGATGTTCTTCACTTAAGGTGACAATTAAGACCATCTTTGGACATACAAGTTTTCATGCCATGCATGGTCATCAACTACTCCTTCCACAAAGTTGCACCACCTTTGACTGGTTCTCCCAGGTCTCGTCCAAAGCCGTCTGGTTCGCCTCCGACAAATTGGTGCATCAATAATTTGATGGAGGTTATTTACGCGCCTTCTCTGATCAGTAACACTATCTGTGAATATTTCCTATAACTGCTGAAAAGACTCTTGTGTGTTCATCACAGCTTCTAGTGCAACTTGAAGGTCTGACATATGGAAATAATCCGGCATGTTTGTTGTTATTTTCCTGTACTGGCACATGCCTGTGACATAAACTCAACAAGAGCCACCGTGAGCAGATCTCAACCCTCCAGATTTCCACTGGTTTCACTTTTTTTGCGTTTCTAAGTCCCAAAAATGCTGTTGCCATCTAAACGAAAGGCACACCTAATAAAATATTTAGTTGTCATGTAAACAGGGCCTTGGATGTGTCTGTGTTGACACTCTAGGCTCAGTGAGCGAGCGATTCATGAATCACAACAAAAGTGTACGTAACCAAAGTGCCATGGAAAATGACATCAGTGACATTTGGAGTGTCGCACGCACGCAGCCGTGGTGGTTGGTGAAACACAAGGCGCTGCTGGAATGTCCACGGTGTTTCACAGTACCGGAGCAGAGGGACTGAACCACTGTGGAACTGCTGGTATTGTTTTACTCTGAGCTTCTCTCCAGAGATAGAGTAAGAAAGTGCTGTTGGATAGGTGGATGTATGTGTGCACCAATTAATCTTTATGGCACAGGTAGAAAGCTACGCTAAGCATAAAAATGCTACTTGCACATGAATGCACTGGCAATAATAATCTAATAAAAATATATAATAGTACAACACGGGCCATTTTGTTATGCAAAATGAGTACTATTTCTTTTAATAATTGAATTACCTTTTGCTAACAGCAGTTATGTATTTTACATTTAGGGTGCTTACTTGTTATGGAGTGTTTTTATACTGCTTCTTTTATTCTGTGTTGGAACACTTCTCCCACCTCTAAAGGTACTTTACATGAGTGTTTTCATTTTGTGCCACTTTACACTTCTAGTCCCACATTTTAGAGGGAATTATTTTACTTCCACTTTTAATACTTTATTTAGTAGCGAGCACTTCTGTATTTTTTGAATGCCGGATTTTGAATGCCAGTATTTTTACTTTTACTGAAGGATCTGATTGTAACTTTCACCACTGTTGACAAGGAATAACTAAATTAAAATGGCTTTAGTTTTTCATCAGCATTTCAAACAATAATGAAGAACACAATGCTCAATGAGCAAAATGATGATATATTGAGACGCCATTTTAAGGAATCCTATAAGAGAGGTACAGGTAGATATCTTCTATTTACTGTATTTGTCAAATAACAAAGGCCGAGCAAAAGTAAAAGACATTATAGGAAAGGAAATTTGAATAAATGTAATCATAAGAACTCCGAAACCTCATTGTCATTCGTCATAAACAATTGACAGTACAATGTGGTGAAACTCAATTACTGCCTTTAACCCATCTTGTGGGAGCAGTGGACAGCTACACATGCAGCATCCAGGGAGCAAGTTGGGGTTCAGTGTCTTTCTCAGGGACACTTTGACACCTTGTGATTGAGGGGCAACCACTCTATACCTTCTAGCCATAGCCACCCATTAGAATAATAACCACAAAAGATATTATATAATATAGATCTTTCTGTGTAAGTATTGTGATTTTTACATTGCTGTATTGCCTCTCAATCGGACTACATAAACTGAAGTCAAACACAGCATGGTCAAAGACACGATGCAATAGAACACACATGTAATCCCCCCTCCCCCCCAAAGCGCAATTAGAGGCTATTTGTTCTCAACTCTGGTGTTGATGGTATAATCAAGGGTGTTAATGATGACTCACATTTGGAAGGAGAGAACAAACAGGTACACACGGTGCTGCTTCCCCCTGAACACTCCCAGGCACATAAAATATACAAAGAGCTGTGGACAAAGAAGGACAAATGTGTTTTTAATTGGTAAACTGAAATAAATTTTCATTAATTGTTAACATGCCTGTCTTCTTTTCTTTAAAACCTTGCTATAATGCAGGAAAAAAAACATATTTTAGAAGGATAAAATGTCTTTTTTACACCGCTGTAATGACTCACACGCAGTAGGCTACATGAGTGATTATAGCCCTGTCAAATGATTAATGGTATCAGTTGACCTCTATCAGTTTCTAAAGTGATCTCCACACCTTGTTAGCTGGAGACAGTCTAGAATGTTCTGGATGAGCCCTGCGCGATATGTGATAAACAACTTGCGCTTTTATTTTGATTGTGTCATCTTTTAGGACTTGTATTTATTAGCATGCAAAAGCACGAGAACCTGGTACAGTATCCTAAATGATTTATTTAGCTGATGATGCACCTTTAAACAGTTACAAACCCATTAAACTGTGACTGATCAGTGTTATGATCAGTTATGATGGCAACTGCTCTCACCCTTGGATGTTGTGTTACTCTGTTTCATTTCTCCAAAACAAAATGTGTATAAATGACAACGGTGTCAGCTAGTCATCAGTTTTTGGTGTTTCATGTTCATGGTGTCTTCACGAGTGAAAAACACAAACCTAAGTGATCCTATTTCTTGACTATTTTAGCTTATTACACCTCCTACATTTAACCTGATGATTGTATTTGAACACATGGCCACAAAGAAACAGAAAAGGAAGAAGAAATAAATTCAAAATGGCTCAAATTTTTGTACAAAACCGTGAAAGATTTAATGGCAACATGTAAAGTAAATAATTAAAACAGCTTAAATACCACTTCATGTTGGAATAATGCATCATTACATTAACTGTCATAATTAAATATGTCTCATTGGGTATAATAGCATGTATAGAATAAATGGGCATTTACATTACGTATTTACAATCTCATGTACAATATAAAAACTGCTTGCCGCAGGTCTTCAGATACGGCTGAGTCTCCTTCAGATTCGCACAACACTAGTTCTTATCTCTTGTTGCAAATGCAGCTGGTGTATGGTGAGAGCAGGGTGCCTGCCCGTGGCAATATATCCACGTCACAGCAAGGTTTCCTTCACAGGACGTGGTAGACGGGCCTGGATCCGGGGCTCTCTGGCGTACAGGGCTGCGAGTCGGAGCTGCCGGGGGAGAAGGTGGCCATGTCTCTCAGAGCTGGCGGCCCGCAGCTGGACTCCACCGAGGACAGACGGTCCACGATGCTGGAGAGACACTCCAGACTGGAGGCTCCGGCTGCCTTGTTGCCTAAACTGTCTGATAAGAGGAAGACAGAGGACATGTGTTTATTAAAAAAAAAACACAAAAGATATGTGCTTAAATCCTGGTACTTCTGGACTCCCAGAGGCAAAATAAAACACACGTACATCACGTTATTGGGTTTTTAATGCACTATGCTGACTCAAATGCAAGTCATAATCACATCAGGCTGCTGTTGCTCTCAAAAGGTCTTACCGTTCCTCGCATATAAATAACTGTGGCTGTAGTTTGCATTCAGATGGTGCCACACTGGACTGTTGCTGTCGGCCTGCAAGAAAAAACAGAAATCAACTTTACCCTTGAAGTCTTGCAAACAGAAAATGATGTTTTATGTGTGCATAAGTATATACGGAAAAGGAATTGCAGGACAAATTGCACAAAAAAAACAACTAATGCCCTTCACAATATACTGGACAGGCTAATAAATCCTGAATTCCAAAGTTATGGCCTTCTTTATTTCACATCCACCTTAAAGCCAAAGTGGCAGTATATGCACTCCCTTCCCCTGCCTGGATCTGAGCGTGCCGAATCGATTGTATCAGTGGAAGCAACACCAGTTTGTGCAAGATGACACTTTCTCCTAGTAAATCTGCAGAAAATCCTGGCAGCGGTGCAGAACATGCAGTCAGGATGGAATGCAGAAAAGCGCCCGTTTTTTCCTGCCAGACTTCAGTAAGGTGGATTTAGCTCGGTTTATTAGGGCTATAAAGTGTCCCGTGGTGGGAAAGCCATTACTCTAGCCAGCATGATAAGTTATTTTGTATTAGCTGATACACTGTCTCCTTCAGACTGTTGTTGAGAACAACTAATTCAACCTGACCTTTAATTACACCCATCACACACAGAGGGCAGAGATTGTAGATTTGTGTATTGAAGAACAATGAGAGAGTGTGACATGCATGGAGAAGCATCGTAAAGGAGGTCTTGGAGCAAAACAAGCTTATTTGAACAATAGGTTTTTAAATTGAAAATGCAAGCTTTATTTTGAAATGAAATACTTATGCATGGTATTGAGAAATGATGGGGCTTAAACATAAGACTCTGGAAATACAACAATAAAGGTCTTTTGAGGTGAAGTTTCTAATAGATGAAGTTCTGGCCCGCATGCAGGTGTAGTTGTTTCCTTTGCTGACATTACATTGGTTTCAGAGCTGGAGCAAGACTCTGCAGAACCACATGTCTGCATGAAGAGGCTGAACATGTGGATGAGAGGTCTTACCATGCCATCAGAGCAGCTGGACAGCGGGCTCCCGGGCTCAGAGCTGCTCTCTCCAGGTAGGCCGTAGTAGTTTTCCACCTGCTCACGTAGCAGATCCTGCAGGCTCTCAATGTACTGGATGGCGTTGCGCAGGATCTCCACCTTGGGCAGGCGTTGGCTAGGGTTGGCAGAGGTGCAGCGCCTCAAAGCCTCGAAAGCGTGGTTGACCTTCTTCAGCCGCCGGCGCTCGCGCATAGTGGCGGCCCTTCTGCGGTCCACAAAGTTGGACTTGCGCTTGCAGGCCTTGCAGGCCCACTGGAGGCAGTGTCCCGGCTGGTGGGGGGCTCCGGGGATCCTCACATGCTCGTCCTCCTCAGAGCCATCGAGCTCCAAGCCGGCGCCAAACTCCAGGCTGTCTGGAGATGAAGCACACGCTCTGTCGTAGTAGACCTGAGATGGTGAGAAGACGTCCATATTTGCTGAAGAAAAGAGGTCTGAATGGGTGTAGAGATGGGCACAAAGGAAGTAAGGAGGGTAGAGGAGTGGGGTGAGAGAGAGGAGACCTCTGAGTGATATGAGGAGTCTGTTGCCCCAGGCCCCCCTTATATGCCCCCAGGCCAGAGCCCAGGGCCCACATTGGCCAGATCTAATTACCATGGCCCATTGGCCCAGCCAGAAGGCAGGCTGGGGTTAGCTCAGCTCCCTCCCTGCCCCATCTCAACGCGCTGCTTCTCACCCCCCAGAACCCTGCAGAGTTTCCCACATCTGCACTTACTGGTGTTTTCCTACTCATCACCACGCTCTCCTTCCAACTGCCCTTCTCCTGCAATGCCATGATGAGTACAATTCTTGGGAATGTTTCAGGAGTGTGGGTGAATATTTGCCGTTGTAATCACAACGTGACTCGTTTTTGAATAATCGTAAGAGCTTTAATTTTGCTCGATTTATCTGTAACCGGCCTACAGGCGTCATCATATCAAAGCCTGACAAAGAAAGTGACACTTTGCTACGGAGACATGCATTTTAAAGATTGTGTTTTGTTTAGTCAAACTATGCAGAAGAAGAGGATGACTACTTGTAGGAGTCGGCAGGCCAATTTTCACGGAGACAACAGCGTTGCAGATGCAGCCCAGCTGCAAAGGAAGGTGTAACATTTCAAGCCCTGTAAATTCACATGACAGTGGTAAGCCCCTTCTAAACACCCTAAGCTCATCACTGAAGGTGCTGGGAATGAGGGGATCCCTGTTTGCCAAAGCTCATCAAAACACTAATTACACAATTGACACCACTGCACAATTCCCTGCGCCATTTTGCCTCCAAGTACCAAATTTTAACCGTTAAAAGTTATTGACACAATTCAGGTACTATGATTCAGCCCACAACAGATGGCCATTATGGTGCAGGAGTTTTATTTGTGTTTTATTAAGTGGTGGACTGAAGGTTTGAGGGGTTTTAAGCAATCTCAGCATGACTATTACGTGTTACTTTTTTTAACAGAAAAGATAATACAAATGCATTGGATATTTTTAAATGTTTTACAGTGCAAATCAAACCATCACAATAGGTTATAGAAATGTTATTAAAAAGGTACTTTTCTTTAGATTTTGCCTCATTCTGTTTAGTTTCATCTGTTTCTGGAAAATAAAGATGGTGACATAGCAAACTGCTCTGGAGTGAAGTTTAATTGTCTCTCTATTTGCGGAATTGCTCTCTCTTTCACACTGAAAGGGGCTTTTTTCTGAGCAGTTCGAGCCTGACTTGCAGACTAATTTAGCTAATTATGTTGTTGACAGCTTACAAGGATACAATGCGGATATTTCTCACAATGTGTCAAAACGTTTGGCGAGCCCCATTCTCTGGGAACTGTGCGCACCTAAGAAAACACCAGTATACATGCTGCCTCCGAATTGCCGTCCGAGTTTGGATTAGGCACAGCTGAAGAAGACATCGGCTCTCCTGCGCTTGTAGCTGCTGAGGAGATCAAAGGCTGAGAACAAGGTCGACAATGAGAAAACCTGGTATCAAGCGATCGCTAATTGAGGCTGGAGTTAGATCGGCGCAGCACATGGCGTTTAATACTTATATTGGCACCGTTATTGCGCGCGGGCCGGTGCTGCGATCAGTGCGCTCGGCTGGTCTCTTGGGAACTCTTCTGAGTTTGGTTTTTTTGTTGTTCTCAAGGGTCAGAGACGGAGTTAAGTGAAGGGCAGGAGGTGATCTTTTATGTCCATCACCCATCACGTCTGAAAACCTTATTTCTTCCAAACTGCCTCGTGCTTTGACTTAATATGCTGCTTGTTTGGTGCAACACAAAGCCTTGACAGATAGGCCATTTATCACTAACATTCCAGCAAAATAGATACTTCTTTAAAGCTCCTTTAGGTGAAATTTAAGCTCATGTTTAATCACATTTTTATATGTATTAACTGCCAAAATCCTGTTAGTGAATTTGGAGTTTTAAGAATGTCTCTGTAACTACATTACAAAATATGCACATACAAAAGTACACATTTATTCAGTGTTTTTCAAAGGGAAAATCAATTAATGTGAATAGGCCTAAATAACACTGAATTAAAAAAAAAAACTTTTTCAAAGCTCAGTGGGTTTTTGTTTAAGGCTAGCTTTCACCACACATAAAGTCCATTTTACTTTCCCCACAAGAATAAGTGAAACAAAAAAGCCTTTTGAGTGGCAACAGCATTTGTTTGGCACTGAGCAGAAAGAGGTGCATGCCAGCCCTGCTGCAGTGAATCCTTTTCCTCGCAGGATATTCAAGGAAAATAAAGCCTCTAGGCTTATCATCCCCCCCAATAACTGCTCGCCTTTCATCGGCTTAGACTTTTAAAAAAACACTGCCAAATTAGAATGATATGGTGTCATCAACAACACCGAATTGCCTGCAAAGTTAAACAAGAGAAAGTCAGGGCTCTCAGAATGTGCCGTTGCTTTGTGGGGAGTGGAGTCTGATGGAGCGAACACACAGTATACTGTCCTGTATTAGACAGCAAGATTCAAACCCCAGCTGGATATGGAGTTTTTACAGCAAAGACAACTGCAGGTTTATGTGTATGTCAAGTATGTCAAGAGAGTATTTTACATTTCAGACAGTAAGTACCCACGTTAAACTAAACATTTCTTTGGTCTACAATTTAGGTCAGTGCAGTCATTACCAAAGACGTTAAATGAGCAGATACCCATGGAGCTGCAAAATGTGATGAAGTAACACTGCTATCAGATTGAGTGCGTGGGCAGGAGCCCATTAAAACCACATTACTGTTTAGGGGTATCATGTTTCTGTCTGGTGTCTACAGAAAACACGATATTTGGTCAAAGATGTGAGTAGTTTTTTAGAAAAGTGCCATTTAAGGATTATTGTATGTTTTTCAGCTCTTATTAACAATAAAAGCACCAATACAAATACGGAAAAATAATATTACATGACAAGTAAGTCCTGGTTTCAAAATTTTACTTAAAAGTACAGAAGTATTGCAGTTAAAATGTGTGAAAAGTATGAAATATGTAGTTACACAGAATGTCCTCATTTACAATTTATATCTTCAGATAAGTATTAGTGATACTGGCAGTTGATCAAGTAGAATTTTACTTGACTAACACTTGCTTATATGTAGCAGAGTATAAGATTAGATTAGATAACTTTATTAATAACCAAAAACAACAAATTGCCCAAAACTGGCAATACATGTGAAAGAAAACCTTAAACATTTACAAATTGAAAGAACAATACATTATGAAACCCTTTTAAATGTACTCAGGAAACATGCAAGTATCACATGTAAGGTACAGTCATTTGAAGGTTTCACAGCTGTGGGCACATAGGACAGCATCTCAGCATCCTTAACCAGTCACTCAACACACTTTTTAGGCACAAAAAACTCAGTTTGAACACTCCCCCTGGTTCTTTGAGATAGCTTTGTTTTCCCCTTATGGGATGTTACATTGTAGTCTTGACCTTTTAATAAACCTGACACACATGTGACAGTTTGCATGGACATGTATGTGTGTGTGTGTGTGTGTGTGTGTGTGTGTGTGTGTGTGTGTGTGTGTGTGTGTGTGTGTGTGTGTGTGTGTGTGTGTGTGTGTGTGTGTGTGTGTGTGTGTGTGTGTGTGTGTGTTTGTGTGTGTGTGTGTGTGCGTGTGTGTCTGCAGGCCTGAGAGATGAGGCAGAGTCCCAAAGGTCAACCAGGGCTTTGTGTCGTCCACAGAGATCTGAGGGGGACAGGCACACCTCGACATCATCAACAAACGCCCCCTTCTCATGTCAAAACACGACAAACAAGACTCAATGGATTTCCATGCCGTTAGCGTCCCGTCACGCATTTTAATAGCTCGCATGTAAACACTCTATCACGTGACGATGAAGCAAGTGATGATGAATTAAGACCTCATGGCTCAAATAACTTCATTATCCCAGCGGGCTTTGCACCCACAATCCTGCTGCCCAAGTTTCCATGTCCCCCAACATATGATCGGACAGGAGAGGCACGCTGTGTTTTGGAGGGGACTCAAGTTACTGTTGTGGGATCAGTCCTGCTGGAGGCCAGTTGGAACAAAGAGAAGCAAACTATTTCAGGGCAGTTTGAACTGATTTTATGGACTTCTAACAGCCGTGAACGCAGGGGGGAACTGGTACACCTTGAACTGGTAACGGTGTTGGTGTAAAACACAGAGATACAGAGAGGGGTAGAGTGACCTTTTATTTGCAGAAAATGTTTTACCCATGATTTGTGCCCGAGTAGAAATTTTAAACTGTTCATGACCACTGTTGATTTTAACATTACAATGGTAAAGAAGCCTAAAGATTCTAAAAGTGGTGGAATGCTTGAATTGCCTCTGTCACACCATATACATGGAGGCTTTTTCCTTCCCAGCATGCCCTTGAAGAATTAGGAAAATAGTGGTTTAGAGTATTGCAAAACTTTAATTTATTGGCTTGGTCAGCTATGTACAAATATTTAAATACAATATCAGCTTTCTTAAAGGAATTTATCTGCTTTTGAATATAAAATAAATAAAACTAAACATTACAATATTATAAAATATGTACAAATGTGTTGCTCCTGCTGTACAAATGAATACTACACAACAAACAGAAGTCAGAATGGTTGAATATAGTGGAAATAATTTAGAGATAAATAATGGAAATTTGAAATTTGAAAATGGTTGTCTATAGTCGAAGGTCTTCGCTAATGTTTCAGTTTGTGGAGAAGTTGTTTTTGTCGTTGTTGGTGATGCTGTCCACGATGGAGGACAGACGACGGAGGCTGGAGGATGCAGAAGACTCACTGGTTCCTGGAAAAAACAAAGGCCATTGACATACAATGGTTTGATTTCATTTATATTTTTACTGTTGATTGTATAAATGAAGTTTGACATATGTACCTTCTCTCTGGTTTATTATTGCTGCGGTCGAATGGTCGGCAGAGGTTGGCCAGGTCTCTGAGGACTTTTTCCAGTGATACTCCACCTGTAACAATGCACAAATTACCCATAAATGTTTTTTGTCAGTTAATTTTAAAACCTTATACATGAACATGAGCACATTTTATGAAATTGGCAACTGACAACCTAAAAAAAAAATATCTGGAAACAGGCCTAATATTCTTTTGACAGAGATAAAACTCCAAATAAAACCCAAATATATATAAATGACCAACTTAACATTAGGGACATCCTTAATGAATATCATGCTGTTAGCCTCAACTGTAATAAGAATATCATAGTGACACCACGATATAAACATGCAGTAAACACATCATAATGTCATGCAGGAATATTATAGGGATGTTGCTGATACAACTGGGAATAAAAGCCATACAATTATGTCATTATAAAAAAATATCTGAATAGCCTCCACAGGCGCACAGACAGACTCCTAAGGAATATCATGGGGACACATGGGGAGGATTTTATTGGCATCCAGTGATATCTTACACGGTGTTCTTTGTGGGATGATCCGTTTTGCTTTTTCTCCTGCTCGTCCAGTGTCTGCAGCAGATCCTGTAACCTCTCTATGTAACTAATGGCGCTGCGTAAAATCTCCACCTTGGGTAGCCTCTGGTTGGGGTTGGCCACGGTCTTCCTCTTCAGCACGTCGAAGGCCTCATTGATCTTCTTGAGCCTCCTCCTCTCCCGGAGCGTGGCGGCCTTGCGTCTATCCGTCGGCGCTGACTTTCTCTTGCAGATCTTGCAGGCCCACATGAGGCACTGGCCGTCGCAGTGCGCCCGGAGACCCGGGGGCGCAAGGACGTGCTCTTCCCCGCTGCTCTCCCCCCCGGTCTCGGACGGAACATTATCCTGGCTGTCATTGCCATTGTATAGAGGAGACACCCCGGACATGTCCAGGTGCTGTAGTGGTCCATGATCCCCTTCTTCCAAATACCGCAAATCGTTGAAAAGATAAGGGTTGGTCTCAAAAAGGTCCATCATATTGTTGCGCCCCTCTCTCTGTTTTGACAGTGGGACTGTGGCATTTAAACAGAGCAACAGGGACACAAGTCACCAGGCTTATATATAGAATGTGAAACTCTACCCAACGCTTTGGCTGTCACACTGCATCAAGCATCTCTTTTTTTTCCAATGGCTCTTTACAACCTACTGACTTTGTGCAGGAAATGCATATACATTAAGGCCTTCAGCAGCGATTGAAATGTCACCTCAGGTTTCATGACAGGTGCTTGAAATTTCTGCATCTGGACAAAATGGCTGCACACAGATATTTCCCAGTGATGCCACCGAAAGACAATAGTGTGGTTCCAAAGTTATTAGTGCCACATTCATACAGGAAACACCCTATAAGCAATTTATAATAATTGGCTGTACTAAGATCAGCAATGTGCCGCGTGAAAGAACAACCTTTTTTTGCTGTGTCTGATATGAAGATGTGATGTTTATCCTTGGGCAACATAACCTATTTTGTTTGGGTTTCTAGCTTGTTAATAAGGTCGGTTTGCAATTACCAATAAGTTGTTAACAAATGGATTTTGATTCAGATTTCTTGAAGCTCATTTACAGAATACTGATGAATATGAGATAAAGGTCAAAACTAGTAATGCTGCAGGAGGAAGATATGAAACAGACTATGGAATATTTTAACAACCAGTCTACCCAAATGTCTTTATTAACACCTTCTTACTCATCTATTACACAATGATACATTATTTAACAGCTAAGGATTACTTACATTTATACACACTCAATGAAGTATGCCTTGGGAAAATGTGACATTTAAAACGGCTATACTCAATATTTCCATATTAACAATGGTTCAAATGTGCAACATATTCTCTTCAATGGGTTTGTATGATATCGTACAAGAACTTATGAACAACAATTTGCATGATATCCTAAGAAAATTACGGCGACGGGTCACCGCCACCTTATATCAAATTTAGTGCTCTTCTTGCTTTGCTCCCGTTATAATTACTACGGCCATGCTATAAACGTAAATATGACTTGTAATTGCTGCTTGAACAAAGGACAGAGGAGGACAGTCTCAAATGACATTGCATTCCCTTATTGTAG
>NC_045755.1:16337612-16338105 GCF_008692095.1 Etheostoma spectabile
TGTACGGATATTTCATGAGAACAGCCTGGTATGTGAAAGGACTCACTTTTTAAATGGACGTCCATGGACAAATATTGTGTATAATAGTGTTTTAGTCTCTCTGAGTTCATTGTTTTAATTTACCGGCAACCTTACCATTTTGGTTCAGTCTCACCGCTCTCATCAGCCAGCAGCTGTTTTCAGTGAAAAGACAGAGAGACAAAGTTAGCCTCCAGCTGGTGAATGCCGAGCATTTAGCAGCCAAGAAGCCATATATTTCCCTCAGGAGCTCGGAGTAAAACAGATCTAGAAGGAGAATAAATACTTGACTTGCAATCATCAGGTGGACACAAACAAGACTCCAAATGAATGTTATTGTTGTGCTGTGTCTGCAGGAAGTGTAAATAAGTAACCGTTTGCTAACAAGCTCGACATATCAGATCAAAAGATGATAATCAATGTTTATAGATTGTTTCCACAATTATCTGACTCTTCATTTGAGAGGTCTTCCTGA
>NC_045755.1:16338115-16367049 GCF_008692095.1 Etheostoma spectabile
TGTTAGAGCAAAAAAAAAAAAAAAACAGCTTGAACATATAGCTTAACATCTTTTCTAAGGTGGAATTGTTGAACAGTCCCACTGAGACTATAACATCATTCACATACAGAGTCTAATCCTATACACACTTCAGATGTGTTGTGCCTGTTCTAGCTGGTGGGAATGGTATGTCTGATTGTAACTTGAAGAAAATCCCAACATAAATAGATTGGAATGTGCAGTGTCAAAACAACTTTGTGAAGCGCATGCATGAGTGGTATAAATAGAAACGTGGCTCATTCATCTCAGATTTATAAATAAGATAAAGACCTGTGAGGTGGTGATATATAGCCGGTGGCATTTTTTTTCTACAACCTGAAAGGTCTATAGGATATAACTTCACAGGCCGGAATGTGAGGGGCTGCAGTACTAGTGGGGTTTTACGTTTACCCTATGGATGTACCTCCTGCTTCCTCACGGCCAACTTCTGTTACGTTGTTGTGGAGTCACCGCGGCTTTTCATCATTTGTCAGAGGGTCTGAAATACTAGTACAAGTCAACATGGTATCTCCAAGTCATTCACGTCATATTACACAGATTGTTAAGGGCAGCCAAGTGAGAAAAACTATTGATATATCTCTGAATCATAATTACTTCAACAATAATTACTGGTGGCAAAAAGGCTACAGTTGTACAGTTATATTATAAATTAAGGAGCTATTCACTTTGTTTGTCTGTTTGTATCTGTGTGAACAAACCACCACAAATATTACACAAAAAGCTAATTTCCTTTTACTGCATCTAGCGTGACTGCAAGGATAGAAAAAAGAGGCTAACAATCTTGTAATAATGTGTAAAGGATCCAAAGAGATAATAACAGATTGATTTTTAGAAGTTTTTTTTTCCGTAACGTTGTTTATGTTGTGAAGCAACAGCATATAGCACCATGTCCAAGTCAAATTTTCCCTCTGGGACAATAAAGCGTGTTGTATTCTATTCGAACAGGAGGATTTTTGAGTTCTTCACATTGTGACAACATTAAATGAATGCAACATATCTAAATCACACAATTTTGACATTTTAAGATGTGCATTCTTTTGTGGGTTATTTTTCATTTCTAATGTCCATACTCTTTATTGCTTCCCCTCTGGCTAATTCTAATCTCCTGTCTCACAAGCCAAAATATAAACACAACTCAGTTATATTGGTCTGGCTTACAATGCCCAAACGCAGGTGCAAGTGATATCCATAACGATTGCGGCATTCCATTTAGTTGAACATGCTGACTCACTGGTATGGTGAGACACTCCAATTAACATTATTAGTTCCACCTGTGCAAGTCACAATGCCTGCTGTGATAAAGCTACAATTTCTTTTCCATCACGGAGATTCTAGTCAACCAAACGGTGTGCTCAATATTGACATTTTTCACTGACATTTTGACTTGCCATTGCAGGGAGGTGTAAATTATACAAACATGCACAATAGCTTTGTAGCCAACAGCTTAAAAAGGTATAATGAGGACACGTTTTTTTATGAACACATCTGCAAAGTAACAAAATACCGGTCATGTTGTTTAAGTGTACCTACAATGTCAGCTTGTGGCAACGCATCATTAACATTTTTATGATTGTTTGGTCAACTGAAAGCATGAAACATAAAAACCTATCCAGATGCGAGACACAAACCCTGGTATCTGGTGTCAATGTCTGGCATTTTGTACCCCCCAGTCATGCAGGTGCACAATTAATGTTATTGATTACACCTGTGTTTCCTGTGTTAAAGTGTGGCCCATTGTCTTTCTGTCTTTGCTTTGAATTTCTGTTGATAAAATTTAAGCAGAAATTGTAACTTTTCACAAACTGCTTATATGCAGAAATTAGCACTATCTCATGTACATTAACTATGAAGACAAACATGACACTTATTCACATTTAAAGAAATTCTAACTAACATTTTGACTCTAATTAATGTTTTGCTATATGCACAATATTTGGGTATTTCCTTACTGCTAATGCAGCAGGATATAATATGAATGAATATTTCCTTTTAGGAACATAGAAACCTTATAAAAATGCTGAATATATTATTGTAAAACATTTTGTAATACTCTTACCAATCCTGTTGTGGGTGGTGTGATAGTAAACACACTATTCAAGCTGTTTGTATTTCACCAAATACTGCAAGTGGTTTCTTTTTATCCAGAAGGGAGGTATTCTCGGGGGCGGTTACATGGGGAAAACAATATTTCTTTTATTTTGGGTTTGCTGTTCATGAGCTTGCCATGTAGTAGAAATTGCAAAAAAGAAGTGTGTGTGGGCGTGAATATGGTGTATTAGGTTCTCTTGAGTGGGAGTTGTTGGTATCTGAGTGCATTTTGTCAGATAAGATAGACTTTGCATCCCATAGTTACCATAAAAACTATTCTGCTTTCTAATTGTCATGCATACAAATAGTCATGGTGCAAAGGAAAAATGACAAACGATGAAGAATGAACCATGATGATAAATATATTTGATAAACACTTGCACTTATGGCTTAGGAATATAATATTAATTATAATTAAGCCTGACTTTAGGCAATAATTGGCCTTGATCACTGAGCTGAGATGAAGTGCACAGTTTTTCCAGATTAACGGAAGTGTACCCCTGCTGTGCCCCAGTCGTGTATTCTCACCCTGGGGCTACTGTGTATCCTAAACCGGACCATAAATTCCTGTCAGTGTCAAGGGGTTGACGCTTCAGCTGTCAGAAAGAATCATGGGATAGCCTGGGATAGCCTGGGTAGAAACTCAAACAGGAGGATCTGGCCTCTCAGGCAAGGAGGTGGAGTCAGGATTAGATTAGATTAGATTAGATTCAACTTTATTGTCATTACACATGTACAGGTACAAGGCAACGAAATGCAGTTTGGGTCTAACCAGAAGTGCAATAGCAGTAAGTGCAGGATATACAATGGTTCCGTAAGTGCAAGACATGGATATGTAATGATAAATATAGAAAAGAATACTATTATAAACAGAGTTTTACAGATGGGTTTGTCCTATGAATACAAATATAGATAACAGGTATTGTGAGCAAGATTACAGCTAGGAATTGGTGGATATTACTATAATTGCAAATTTTTTACAGATATGTGCAAACAGCATAATACTAATGAAATAAGGTAAAGTTGGGCAGAAACTATCCGAATAAAGTGCGGTGGAAAGTAATTGCTACAGTTAAAGTACGGTAGTGCGGATGTAAATGTAAACAATTGGTAATGTAATAAATAAACAGTCAGCAGTGCAAGTGAAATGTAAGTAGTGCAAAAAGGTAAGTAGGCAAAAGATGCAGATGTAAAACAGTCGTTACTATAGTAACAGTCAGCAGTGCAGATGAACATTATAATATTGCAGATAACAAAATGGAGGCAGGTGTGAGGAGGGAGAGGAGAGTCTGTCAGTATATGAGGAGTGGGATCAATGAGGATTAGAGTTCAATAAAGAGACAGCTCTGGGGAAAAAACTGTTCTTTAGTCTGCTGGTCTGGTCGGAGGACCCTGAAAAGCCTGCGGAGGGCAGGAGAGAAAACAGTCTGTGGGCTGGGTGAGAGGAGTCTCAGGATGCTGCGAGCTCGATGCAGACAGCGTTTCCTCTGGATGTGCTCGATGGCGGGCAGTGGGTCCCGGTGATGCGCTGGGCGGGTTTCACCACCCGCTGCAGTGCCTTGCGCTCTGCAACAGAACAGCTCCCATACCACACTGTTGCACAGTTTGTCAGGATGCTTTCTATTGCACAGCGATAGAAGTTCACCAGGATAGTTGAGGAAAGCTGATCTTCCTCAGCGTCCTCAGAGAAAGAAGAGCGCTGGTGAGCCTTCTTGACAGGCAGGAGGTGTTGGTTGACCAGGACATGTCCGCCGAGATGGGATCCCCAGAAAATTGAAACTGGAGACACGCTCCACAGCCATTCCACGATGGGATGGTGTCGTGCGTGCCTCTTGGCTCCTTTCTGAAGTCCACGATGAGCTCCTTGGTTTTGGTGTGTGAGGAGCGGTTATTTTCAGTGCACCATGTGGCCAGGTGCTGGATCTCTTCCCTGTAGGCAGTCTCATCGTTGTTGCTGATGGACCAATCACCGTAGTGTCGTCCGCAAACTTGATGATGGAATTAGATTCGTACACAGGCTTGCAGTCGGAGGTGAGAGGGAGTAGAGAAACGGGCCAGCACACAGCCCTGTGGTACACCAGGTTGAGTGTGATGG
Organism: Etheostoma spectabile; assembly: GCF_008692095.1. Lineage (NCBI taxonomy): Eukaryota > Metazoa > Chordata > Actinopteri > Perciformes > Percidae > Etheostoma > Etheostoma spectabile. The sequence goes on from NC_045755.1 coordinate 16,342,338, forward strand.
ACGTGAGCAGTTGGAGCTGATAGACATTCTGGGGTCTGTGGTAAGAAAGTCCAAAAATCCAATTGCACGTGGAGGTGTTGATGCCCAGGGCTCCAGTTGGCTATTAACTTAGCCGGGATGACAGTGTTGAATGCTGAGCTGAAGTCAACAAACATATTCGTGGATAAGTGTTCTTATGTCCAGAGTTGTGAGCACAGAGTGCAGTGCCATGGAAACCGCATCCTCTGTGCTCCTATTGCTACGGTAGGCGAACGGTGTGAGTCCAATGTTGATGGTAGCGAGTCCTTTAGGTGTGCCAGGACCAGCCGCAAAGCACTTCATTACGATGGGTGTGAGTGCTACAGGGCGGGAGTTGAAGGCACTTCGGGCTGGAGTGTTTTGGCACTGGCACAATGCGTGCATTTAAAGCATGTTGGTACAGCAGCTTGGGCAAGAGACAGGTTGAAGATGTCTGTAAAAACTGGATGGACTGCAGAAAGCGCAAAAGTTGTCTAGAATCCAAAGAGGTCTCGGAGTCGACAGCTTTGCAGTCTGAAAGCTTTATCTAAATACTGAAAACGTATGATGAAATCCATGTGTATATGTATAAACTGACACAGGTACCTTATTTAAAGGTTCAGTGTGACATATCACTTTATTTTTGTTGTGTTGCAGTGGTAAATAAAAAAACAAATCTCTGGCTTAGAGCCTACTCAACAGAATAGTTTGACATTTTGGGAAATACACCTAATTTGGAAGATAAATACCGCTCTCATATCGGTGTGTTAATATTATGGCGCTACAGCCATGGAGATGGTTAGCTTAGATTAGCATTGAAACTGGAATCAGGGGGTAACAGCTAGCCTGGCTCTGTCCAATGGTAACAAAATATAATTTGTACATGTAAAGCTCAAACTTATGTTTTACCTATTTTACAACAAACAAAAGCTGTAAAAAAATAAAATAATAAAAAAGGCGCTATATATGAGGTTAAAGCTGACAACATTTTAGCATGAAGACAAAGTCTTTCTGCTAAGCTTGACTAACTAGGCTCTGGTGTTTATATATATATATATCTATATCTATATATAGATATACAGTGGTGTGAAAATGTGTTTGCCCCCTTCCTCATTTCCTGTTCCTTTGCATGTTTGTCACACTTAAGTGTTTCGGAACATCAAACCAATTTAAACAATAGTCAGGACAACACAAGTAAACACAAAATGCAATTTGTAAATGAAGGTTGTTATTATTAAAGGTGAAAAAAAATCCTCATGGCCCTGTGGAAAAAGTGATTGCCCCCCTTGTTAAACATACTATAACTGTGGTTGTCCACACCTGAGTTCAATTTCTCTAGCCACACCCAGGCCTGATTATTGCCACACACTGTTCACAATCAAGGCATCATAATAGGAGCTGCTTGACACAGTAAGGTCCACCAGAAGATCCTTAAAAGCTACACATCATGCCGAGACCCAAAGAAATTCAGGAACAATTGAGAAAGAAAGTAATTGAGATCTATCAGTCTGGAAAGGGTTATAAGCCATTCCAAAGCTTTGGGAATCCAGCGAACCACAGTGAGAGCCATTATCCACAATGGCGAAGACATGGAACAGTGGTGAACCTTCTAGGAGTGGCCGGCCGCCCAAAATTACCCCAAGAGCGCAGCGACGACTCATCAAAGAGGTCACAAAGACCCACAACAACGTCCAAAGAACTGCAGGCCTCACTTGCCACAGATAAGGTCAGCGTTCATGCCTCCACCCTCAGGAAAAGACTGGGCAAAAATGGCCTGCATGGCAGAGTTCAAGGAGAAAACCATGCTGAGCAAAAAGAACATCAAAGCTCGTTTCAATTCTCCACAACACATCTGATGATCCCCAAGACTTTGGGGGAACACTTCTGGGACCGATGAGACAAAAGGGAACTCTTTGGAAGGTGTGTGTCCAAGTATATCTGGCGTAGAAGGAACACTGTTTTTCATAAAAAGAACATTATGCCAACAGTAAAATATGGTGGTGGTAGTGTGATGGTCTGGGGCTGTTTTGCTGCTTCAGGACCGGAAGACTTGCCGTGATAAAAGGAACTATGAATCTGCTGTCTACCAAGAGATCTGAAGGAGAATCCGAACATCTGTTCGTGTACTAGAGCTGAAACGAACTTGGGTTTGCAGAGACAATGATCCTAAACACACCAGCAAGTCCACCACCGAATGGCTGAAGAAAAACAAAATGAAGACTTGGAGTGGCCTAGCCAAAGTCCTGACCTGAATCCTATTGAGATGTTGTGGTATGACCTTAAAAAGGCCGTTCATCGCAAAACCCTCTAATGTAACTGAATTAGGACAATTCTGCAAAGATGAGTGGGCCAAAATTCCTCCAGGACGCTGTAAAAGCCTATTGCAAGTTATCGCAAACGCTTGTGTTGCAGATGTTGCTGCTAAGGGTGGCCCAACCAGTTATTAGGTTTAGGGGGCAATCACTTTTTCACACCACTGTAGATATATGTAAAATTGCGACACACACCTTCCAACTCCCAGAGTTATCCTTCCCGTAGTCCTTTTGGTGCCCTATTCTGTTTTGTCTGGTAAATTTAGCTAAATGTAAAAACAAAACAAAAAGCGAAAAAGGGGGGGGCACCGGTAATGCTAACGGAGGTGTAACGTTACGAGTGCCCACTTCTGACTGGGTCTGTTTCCCAACGGTTCAGTAAACTGCCGTTAGCGTCCTTAGCACCCGAGTTAAGTGCTGACCGGGATGGCAGCTAGCTGGCTGGAGGCTGACTGTGGATGTGTCCCCGGGCCGTGGCTGTAATGATAGTAGATGGTTGCTAGCTGGTTGGGGGCTAACTGTGGATGTGTCCCCAGGCCGGGGCTGTAATTGTAGTGGAGGGTTGCTAGCTGGCTGGGGGCTAACTGTGGATGTGTCCCCTGGTCGGGGCTGTAATAGTAGTGGATGGTTGCTAGCTGGCTGGGGGCTGACTGGGGAATGGATATGTCCCCGGGGCTGTTGTCAGCTCTCATCCCGACTTAAGCCTTGCAGCACCTGGAGACTGAGGCAGAAGACACGGGTGTGCTAGCTAGCTAAATTACCATTAGACTAGTTGTCTATCTATACAGTTAACGTTACTGACGAATTTGTGGGTTAGTCCGGAGTTAACCATGGTCAAAACAATCATACTAAAACTAAATGAGCGTGTTGAATTATGTTGTAATCTTATGTTACCCACGAATAATTATATTAGCATTAGCTACTTGTCAACAAGCACCTTTACTGTAGTACCAAAGCACTTTTTCTCTTCGTTCCCCTCCAGGTTGGGAGCGGAATTGTCCATTGTACAAAAGTGATTTAAGGATATTAGAAAATTAATTTAATGGAATTTAAAAAACATTGATTTATGTTTTTATGTAGCCTATATTGATTATATACTCCCACATTCTTTAATTTAGTCTTGGTGTGTTACCAATGTAAAAGAACAAAATCTCACTTAGGCAATTATCTCCAAAAATAAAATAAAACGTTGGGTAGCTTCAGGTGGGTTTAGACACATAAAAATGTATGAGTGAAAAAGAAGAAGAAAAAAAAAGTATTTCTGCACTTTGGCAGCACCTCAATGTTTCTAACTTTGAAGTAGGACGTGATCCCAGCAGGGACAGTCAGTATCTCCTCCTGTGGCACTCTGAGATTTAAACATTTTTTCTTAGGTGAATAATTTATGAGGCGCTGGGGGAGAAGTGAGAAAGAAATAATGACATACAACACTGTGCTGCAAATTTATTTTTACTTTATTGATCATATCCTTCTTCTGGAAAAGATTCATCCAGTATTTTTGTTAGATTTGCAAAATGTTAGTAAGTCTTTTAGTTATTTTGTATGTTCAGAAATGATAACATTTGTTTAGGTGAAATTATTTGATACTTACATTTTTTCAATATTTAATAGTTAATCTTTTCCTATTTCATTCATTCTACTACTACTATTTATCTATGTTTGACAAATAGAGTAAACTTCACATTTGGTATTTTAATGGAAAAGACAAAGATCAAGCCATGAACAGTATTTGGTATCCACGTGTTTAAAAATCATGTACAGGACATATTCAGTACTCATTTTCCTCCAAGGTGGTGAAGTGATGTGGGAATTTATTACATTGGTAAATTAATCACATTGACCAAATAACACTAATAATATCATGACAGTCAGCAGTGAGTTAGTCTTGCATTGCCAGATCTTCTTACACAGCGTTGCAGAGGAAGGTCTGGCTAGTCCACACTGCATTCCGGGATGGGAGAAAAATGTGCTCTGGTTTATTGGCATTTCCTTTAACCAATCACAATTGTCTTGGGCGGTACCATGCGCCGGACGCAATAACTGTGCATGTGCAAAATAGCCCCGGGAATGAGCTGGTTTTGGTGGAACGTGCTCGTTCAATAGTTGTTTTAGTCATGCAATAAAATCTCAGATTTGCCAGATTAATTTACCCTGCAGAGATCTGAGGAGCAGTTAACCATAGTCCTCAAATTGGCTGGAGCTTAGAATGCCAACACAAAGCGGTAGGTGAGGGACATCTGGCCAAAATGAGGGACATCAGGCGGATTGTCCAGCAGCACAAGAGCAGATCCCTAAATGAATCGTCGTCGATATAGACTAGAAGTGTTGCACTGACCCCCAGAAATGTAATTATTAACTGGTGCTATTAAACGCTGGAACTTTATGTTTTCCTATATTACTACTATACATCTTTGCTTAAATTCTGACTTAAATTTCTGTTCTCTTTTGCTCCTAGATCTCAGATTTCCAGACAGTTTAAAAAAAAAAAAACCTAACACCATTACTGTATCATGTTCGCAAGAAGGGGGATCCAGTTAGGACCAGTGCTGACATAGGGGTCACAAACAGAACTGATAATGAACATGAACCACAGGACCCCCTTCTATCTAAGCTCCCCCCCCATTACACACCTCCAACCCCCCGCCCACCCCTAGATTAACTAGACCTCCTGCCTCAGACAGGCTGCGCACTCATTGGGCTGTTTTAGAGGAAACACTGATCACCGTGACGGACACACCGTATATAACCCAGCTCCACACCTGGGATATGAATTAGCCAAAAAGGGGTTAAGTACTGTGGTCATGGGCCCGATGACAATGCCTCACCTGGGATCATGACACTTTAACCTTCAGGGCCTCCAGTCCACAAACTGCAAAGGGAGGTTGGTGAATGAGTGGAAAAGAGTGCTAATATCTCAATAAGGTTTTTAAAGGATTTTTAGAAATGACGTTGGAACACTAATTACTGTACAAATGGTACGTCAGATTGTCATTAGGTTTTTGCATTCTTTTTATTATTGTTTAACAATAAACAAACTTTTTCTCAGTTTGTGGAATAACAAACTGACAATAACTGCCACCCTATATGACATTTGTATAAATTATCCAAGCAAAGTTTTATTCTTTTTTTCCCTAAACCTTTTTTCATAAAAGTTGTAATTTTCTGCCGTTAGAGAGTTACTTGACCAATCATTGCCACCAAAAAACCGCCATGGTCGAAAATGTCTTCTGATATGTGTCCCAAATGGCACTTTATGGCAAGCAAAGTAAAGAATACAGTTACGCGGAATTTAAAGACAGACTGTGGCCGATGATTGCAGAACTGCTTGGAATCGGGGATGGTAGGTACTGATCTTAAAACAAAAGATGTACGAAAGATTAGACAGTAGTAAATATACTCTAGGCAGCTAAACAACAGCTTCTTGCTTATGTCATTCATTTATTAGCCCTGTTTAGAACTAGTGCGATCCATCGCACAATTAAGATGCTAGCAGGCTTGGGCTATTAATAGAATGCAAACCTTGCCACTGGCTACTCAATTTTGTCTCGTATTGTCAATTTCACAATAAATAGAATAATAAAAAATGCATCGGACTCAGTGTGCAAGGTTTCCATGTTTTTTAAAATGCATTTGAAAAATACATACTTGGTGTGCAAAAGCCAGTTACTGGAGTGGTTTTTCCCAAGATTATTTCGAGCTCCCCTACCTAAGTGTTGGAAAAGCCTGCCAACGAGCAATTCAATGCAGATAATTACAAAAAGAAAGGCATTGACTAGCAGCCATGTGCCATGGAAGGCTATAAAGGACTACAACAGGTGGTCACTATGAGAAGAAATTCCTTTTCTCTTGTTACTCTGCTTAATAGTTTCAATACCAGCCAGAAATAACTTTACATGTCATACCAGTACATGCAAATATTAGCAGCTACTTCAGCAAGACGGGCATACCCCAATATACTTTCCAGAGACTACTTTGCAATTAAGATAGCCACTAATGAGTTGTAAAACTTGTGTTTCTGTTGTTCAAACTCTTTATTATCACTCAAGCTAACTACCTGTTTCTTATCTTTCTTTTCCAAACTGCTGACACACTCATAGGCAGAAAATAGATTATACGACAATTATAGTAACGCAAACTGAACATGCCAGTTCCATAAGCTTGGTACAAAGCAAAGTCATCAGTTAAGTTCGGAAAAACTTCAGGGCTGAGAATACATTTTGGGTTTTGGCTGAGAAGGAAAATGTATTCCACAGCTGAAAACCACTTTGCAGGAGTTGGGAACTAGGCAGATTGTCAGAGTGCCATCCATAGAACATTTGAATAAGCATGTACACACTCCAAGAAAGGGGTTAACACACTATGTTAACAACAAATATGAAAATGTTGTTTCAGTTGAGTTGCTGTGTTGTGTTATTTTCATGATATGGACTAACACAAATCCAGGCCTGTATGCACATAGGCATAGAATTACTTAGAGGCTTCCTGCACAGGGCTGGAAGAGTGCCAGTGGAAGTTCAAGTCTTGCACAAACAACGATTCCCCTCCTTGGACCAACCAAGGTCTCAGGAGCAGCCATTAACACAGTCACTACAGCCTGTATGATAGCATCTCCCATTAAAAACACAGCTAATCTTTTTGGCCTGGCTCTCTCATACTCACAGGCCAGACTCAACGGTGGTCAAACAAAGCGGGGAGAGACTGTCTCTGGAGCTAAGCTAACAGACGGCTCCTCTCACTCGTGCCCTGAGCTGCGGGTTAGACGGGGGGCTTGGGTTTCAAAGGCGAAAAGGGAGGCAACGCTGATGGCATCTGCCTTCTCTCTGGTGGACGACGCAGGGATTCAGTTCAAAGGCCGAGCGGCTGAGCAACATCAATTAGCGAGGGAAAGAGCTCGCTGACTTGCCCGTTTGCTAGCTAACTCTCTATGACCTCAGAACATTGCATTATGAGGCATGATGAGAGTGTTGCACGCTGGTCGGACAATGTCAATAGCCCCCTTGCAAATGGGCTGGTATTGATGGACTGGCTTAAAGGGCTGTTCCTGCAAATGGACTCAAAGAATAATAACTCATTGCTCAGTATTGAGAAGAGAAGCAGAATCGCCAATAAGCCTACAGGGTGAGCAGACTTTACCAGCTGTTCACATGCCTTTTGCGCCGTCGTTTCAACAGGTCTCCATTGTAACACACATTGAGAATAGGCCCTCTGCAGCTTATCACCTGACAGCACATGGTGATTTAGATTGGAGTGATCTGAAGGTCCATCCTGATTGATTCTGTCCTCATTCAGGAGAGTGATGGATTAGCCTTTGGTATTGTATCCCTATCTGCCGCCAGACAGAGCCACTGATGGGGACTTAGAGGGGGCGCTGGCCTTGACCCAGCAGCAGACGAAAGGAGACCTCTCGTCTGGCCAGTGAGGTGAGACGTTGACCTCGTTGGCCTCGATGTGGCCCTCTGTGTTTTAGTGCAAGTGTCACTGCGTAAGCATTACGACAGGCACTTCTCAAAAGTGACTTTCATTGCACAAACAGTATGAAAATGTAATCCAAATCAAAAGAAGAGTGTTTTTTTATGGCAGTCTGAGTTTTTGTTGTTGTTGCAGCGTCGCTTTGATGTTGCAGACTGAAAAACGATACGGTGGAACATCGCTATCATTTCTATCACACTGCCTCTGGGAGTCGGGGATGTAGCCAGCGATAACACAGAATGAATCCAATCATCAGCAAGTGTGACTGTAGCCATGGCAACTTTCATGACAATGATCTACCAATATTAGTTTTTCCTTACGAGTCTGAGCCTAGAACAAAGCGTATTTTCTTACAATGAAAATTAGACTCTTGAATAACAACAACAGAATATGTGGTGGTAGTGGTGGTGATGGTGGTGGTGGGGGGGATGGGGGGTAAAGTGCCTGGCTCCAAGAGAAACTAATAGGATATTGATGAATGTCAGTGTTGATGAGAGAGAAGACGGGCACCGCTGCGCTGTATAATTGGTTATATGGGGTCCACCATTAAAACAACAGATAGCAAGGGGACTGAAGCTTTGGCTGGATGTAGGCAATGATATGATAGCCATTAAGCCACAGTGGGTAAAGAACACAGCCATGTCTGGCTCAGCTATTAAGAAGAGCCTTTGTTACCCAAAACCTGTTTTATCCTGTCGACTCACAATTTAGTTAATATGAAACTTCTTCCAAAGGCGTATCATCCGGAGTTGACATCATTTGGCATGGGCTTTGTGAAACAATTTCAGATTCTCTCTCTCTATATCTGTAAGTTCTCTTTGGTATTTTAGATAGCGCTGAGATAATTGGTCAATTACATAATTAGTCAACTGACAACATTATAATAATAGTCATTTATCAACCACTTGTTCCAGCCTCACCAGCCTTAATGTCTGCTTTGCATGTTGCATTTAATCATGATTAATGAAATTTGATTTGAAAGATTTGATTGGTTCAACCAATATTTGTATTTCAAGATATTAAGCTCTGGAAAAAAATCTTACCTTTTTTGGACAAATATGGAGTAAACCAGTGTTTCTCAAACTTGTCCTGTATATTTTAAGTCCTGTTTTGATTTTATTTTGACAAACGGAGACATTTCCCTTCGATTGTGCCCTTTGTTTACATGCAAACGGAGAATTCACCTCTGAAAACGAGTCTTTCTAAAAACTCTGGCCAGAGTGGAGATCCTTGAATTATTTGTTTGTTCATTTGCATGTAAACTGAGACAATCAGAGGTTTAGGCAGCCGAGGAAGTGAGGAAGAGAAGAGAGAGGAAGTGATTTGTTGCTATTGTTGCTATTTTCGAGATTCTGATTGGCTAACGTGGGCTGAAGCTTCTTGTCACACTGCCACCTACAGGTTTGGCATGCTCTTGAGAGCATTGACGGCATATATACATATGCCGTGTAAATGAACACTTTTCTGAAAACTGACAGGTGTGCACAATGTTATTTTTGAAACCGGAGAGGTTGAAATGTCCGTTTATGAAAATTGCCGCCCACGTGTAAACGTAGTCTTAGGTCCAACACAGCAGAATTTAATAATCATCGTTATCAAGCAGCTTCAGGAGTTCACAAGGAGTCAATCGTTAGAATCAGCTGTGTTGGAGCAGGGAGAGATCTAAAACATGCATGACAAGGGGAACATTGAAGTAAACAAGTAGCCAGTAATTAAAAGAATTGATTCATATTAGTTGCAGGCCTAATTATAGTGTGATGAAACTGTTCATTAATGAGACAAAATGTTAAGCCATGTAGTCCAGAAATAATGAATGTAGATGATGAATGAAGTGGACTCTCAGTGCAATTCACTTTACAATGTAGTGGATGTACAATCTATTGTTTTTCAGACATCAATAGAACATCTTCCTTCAATTAGATCTCCTCTTGAATCCACTTCTCAGGTCTCTTAAAAAGCCTTTTATTTTGAAATGAAGTACAGATAATAGATTTGACATGTTTTCATCTGATCACTGAACTTAATAAGGGTCTGTAATATGTTGTGGGTTACATTTGAATTGGGATTGATGTGAATATATAAATGTAGTTGAAGTAGTAGTGACATAGAAAAATATTCTGGATGTTTATCCACACCCCATTTTGAAGTGATATATAATCAGTAAATCCTGTTGTCCTCACTCAACAATATTTATGATTGTCTGACTTGGCTGAAAGCAATAAATGAAATGTGATTTACAATTGATCCCTATAATGTTGACAAATGTGTTGGACGGCTTTGTCCATCCGTGTGTGTGTGTGTGTGTGTGTGTGTGTGTATGTGTGTGGCCCACAAAATGTAAGAGAATCCTGAGATTCCCACTTTTGACACTCGCATGAATTATTCTCAACAGGTTGCTCTCCACACCCAAGACCCTCCGGACTAGCATTACTGTCTAAACACAGGAGAGGGTAATTGAGCATTGATTATTGTGTGTGTGAATCTGTGCCAGTCAAGCATGTGTGTGTTTGTGTGCATGTGCATGGACCTCATCCCTGGCTGTGTGTGTGAAATGCTTCAGGCATGGTATAAGCATTTTATTCTGGAGGTTGTTGTTGGTAGTTTCGCTCCTTCATGTGCTAAAATAAAGAGCCAACAACAGTGTGACACTGAGGATCAACTGTCCTATCTCAGTTGCCGTGCACGCACATGCAGACACAAACACACGGGGCTTACACCATGCCTGGTGTCGTGCATGTCAACGACACTGAAAGTCATCACCACCTGTTTGATACAATAACAAATCTAGTGTTACTGTTGTGGAAGTTATTGGAGATAGAGTTTCATTATGTGTGTGTGTGTGTGTGTGTGTGTAATAGAATAGTAGTGCAGGTGCACGCAGGGAAATAGTCAGATGTGTGTAATATAATTGATAAGGAAGCATCAGTCTGCATTTCGCTTTTTTTTTTTTTCCTTGTCTTTTGCTGGGAGATAACCAGGAAGCCATTTACTGAGTTTTTGCAGAGAAAAAAAAAGTTAATGAAGAATATAATGAGTTGTAATTCTGCAAAAAAATTAATTGACCATCCAAAATAAAGTTACGACAGGCCAGCCAGCTTTGCTCACAGACAGAAAATCAATTGCTGTGAGAAGAGAATATCTTTTTACAGAAAAGGTCCATGGCTGAGGTTCTAGGGGACGGTTACCCTTAATGACTTAATCTAAGTTCAGTTTCAGTGGTTTTAGCGTTGTGTGTGTGTGTGCGTGTGTGTGTGTGTGTGTGTGTGTGTGTGTGTGTGCGCGTATAATCCTCGCTGTGAGCCCAGAGCTGACCTCACTGTTTGGTTTCACAGGGTCTCCGGGGGCCCAGGGAGGTTCTGGGGCTGGTCCTTACAGCAGAGCGGTCTAAAACACTGACATGCAGGACGGGGTCCGCGGGGACCGTCGGCCCCAGCTCTTGTTACCGCCGGATTAGTCACGCTCTGTGAGATTTATGTGTGGAACAGTAGTGAGGGTTTGGGTTGCACGATACCACCAAAGTGTCGCAATATTAATCCCCTGCAGTATTGAACTTGTAATGACAAAGATGCCCAAGTATCATATCTTTTTCCATGCATCTATTATGAGAATCCAAACAATGGAAGTGATTGTCAGCCCAGTGTCGGTACAAATACATCAACACTAGAAAGTACTATCTGTGGTGAACTTGTTTTAAAAGATGATGTACTAAATTCACATTCAACCCCTGCATCACCTATTTCCTAGAAACAATTTCTGTCTCCAGATATACTAAATTATGCAATTGAAGTGTAGTTTAATTATACCTCCGAACTTTAATTAGCAGCATTTTGGCCCACTGCCACAAATGGCCTCTGGTGATAAAAAGAAGTAAGCATCAGTAAAGAAGCTGAACTCTTCTTTTGTGGTTTTCAGGGATGGGAAAAGTATCAAAATATAGGACTAATTTTGCAAAAGTGGCCCCCTTGAGTGTTAAACTATCATATATCAGTATTGTATTAACATTACTGGTTTGCCAAAGTGGAAGTAGTTTAGTTTTTTTATCATCGTATTTTATGTGTAAAATCCTTACCTGTAAAGTAACTTTACTTATTAACTGTATTGTCAAAGTTTTTCCCTCTGAATTAAGTAGTATAAGTAAAGTGTAAAATCAAAACACTCAAGGAAAGTACTTCAAGTTTGTATTTAAGTACAGTGTAGTGCAATATCGTCACCTTCCTAAAATAATCGCCTAAGTCATTTTTTCACGTTTTTCAGAAAACACAAAAAACTGAACCAAATACTGAACATATTATGACTTATGCAGTTATACTAAAGGCGTAGAATCACATGAACTGTTCAACCGAGAATGTAGGAAATGTTACCAGAGGTGGCCAGCACCATGAGGAGATGATATAGGCAAGAAAATACTTTTTGTCAAAAAATGACTTGGGCGATTATTTTAGGAAGGTGACGATATGTTACATTACACCGCTGGTGGTTTGATCTTGTTATCACATAAATTAAGTGTCTAATCAGGTTTTTTGAAAGAAAAAAAATTTGAATTAAAGAAAACAGACATAAAACTGAACATTTATACCTAAATAATTAGGATTGACGTGAAATACAGACAGAACCTCCTGCCCTGCCTTGTATAATTGAGTCGTAATCCCTCATTTACTAAAAACAAAAGAAAACGTCTGCCAGTTCAGCAAAAATATTTCAACCAGTTTCAAACTGAAATGTACTTTTTTTAAGATAAATAGTCTAATGACAAAAATTACATAAAATAGAAGATTGTTGCAGTGTTGTCTCAGAAAAAGAGCTGATGTTTTGTGTTGACATGTCTAAATCGAGAGGCTATAGGCTTTTTGCTCTAAAATTGGCCTTAAAATATGATTTTATTGTTCAAATTAAAAAAATACTACCTCTTACATGTGCTTCTTTTCAACACACACACCAGTACTATCAATTTCTAATGATATCAACAGTGTTTTATTGCTTCTGAATGGGGTAAATAACAACTGGCAGTACCTGATTATGAATCATTGATTGTATAGCCCCTGTAGAGTTTGCTACGCCTTGGTACAAATGGCATTTGCAATAACATACTTTCAGATAAAGCAGACTTAAGTGTCGACACGTTCTCAAACATCGTAAATACCTTCATTAAATTCTGCAGACTTTGTATCATCAACGCATTTCCCGTCCAATCTTCAATCGGAATACATTCGTCAAATATGTCCTCTTTATTTTTTTTACCAAGCAGTGATTCAGATGTTGTTCGGCAGACGCTTTCACGCAGGTTACAACCAACAAAACATCTGACAAGGTATCTTTATGTGGAGACCACACAGCTAGATAACTGAGATGTGTGGTGGTCGTTTTTAAAGCAAGTACTTGTCCTGGCTGACATTTGGACAGACCACTGGTTAATGTGTTGTTTCACACTGTTTAGCGTTGATAGGGTGGGCTCGTGGTGCTGTGCATGGAGTCAGGCGGGACCACCTCTCTTGTGGCTGACCCTGGGTGCTTGGGGCAGGGGGACAGGTGGAGTGGGACCCCCCATACTTAACCGTGGACCTCCAGTAGAGAATACTTAGTCCTGTCTCCCCAGGTAAATTATCACATTGCAATTTCATGTGCATTAATTGAGTATTTTTTATGTTGACTTGTTGACTTGTCTTTGCTAATTTCAGGCTTTTTCCATCAAAATACATATATTTCCAAAATTTAAAACATCTTTTTTTCAGACCAACATATATTGGAAGCTGGATTTCCTAACTGTAAGTGTCAGCTAAACAAAAGCTGTGTTATTGCACCTCGTTCTTTGTGTAGGAGGTTTTAGCATCCCCGTGCTACATTGTAGAGACATAAGGGCTGCACACACGCCTCTGCGTGGATGGAGACCACAAACAGACAGCATAAACAATGCCGAGTCTGCCTTGTGTTTTATCTCCTTGCCACCCACAGTTTACGCCAGCGGGGAGCTGAAACCTTGCGCTGCCCGGGGTTCATCTGTAAGCCCCCCAGCTAATCACCATACCGGAGCCCATCACAGAGCATGGCTCCAGCCCATTACAACTAAACCACCCTCTGGCTCCCACTCAAATTATCAAAACACAAACTGTAACTTTAAACTGCTAATAGACCTTATTTCAGTTTCCCACCAGCCCAGTTCCGCTGCTGGCTGAAAATCAAGCCAGATTTGTCTGTGTGTTCCGACATTGTTTTAAAGGAGCAGGCAGCGCCGATGTTTCAGACCCTCACGCTCATTTGGACATTCTTTGTGAGTGAGGAGTTCCTTTGGGGGCGATGTTTGAGTTTTGAGTCATGCGCATTCTCGAATGGAAAGCTGACTGTCTAGATGATGAACAATAGGAGGGAATGGAGTCATCTTGGACCAGTGATTCCCCTCTGGCACTTAAACACAGAGGACTGACCAATTCTTAACAGTCCTCAGTGCAAAGGAATGCAAATCTTTTCCCTTTGTTGTGGATGCTTATTAGCACCCGAAATTCATCATTATAATCTTTATTTAGTACTGATTCCAGAGCTGTCCTCAATGCTCCTCCCACATTCTGCGTACTGGATTAAGGAAGATGAAAGGCAACGACAGTGGTTGTTGGTTGTGTTTGTTGGACATGTTGTCCCTGATTGCCTCTCCCCGTGTGGTCCCTGCTGGCCTGCTTTCAAAAACAGCCCCCTGAGCCCAAGACTCTCAACACGGCAGCTGAGTCTGTACATGTCAGAATACTGATCTCACCAGGAGCACCACAACATGAAGAAGAACTAGCCCGCCACGACCACGTACACAAACCCACCGCGCACTGAAACAGGCAGCACACAGGGTCAAGTTGGTCATGGTGTCATACAAATGTGGATAATCTCAAAGGCTGAAGAATTTTCCTGACTAATGGAGGCCAATTTAAATTCAAATTTGAAAAGGACAAAATATTAATGAACGTGGACCGTATGTGACTGCAGCAATGTTAGTATGGCAGCACTGACTTTGAGATTTTCAGATGTCTAGGCATTTTTGATAATGCGAATCATCTAACCAATGCTACCACATAACAAAAAAGAACTAACTAAAGTATGTTTTTTTTGGTATTATCATGTACACAAGTGTGTTTAATGGCTCTCTCATAGGCATGCATGAACTATAAATTACATGTTTTACTTAGACTTAAATTCCTACAACACTCATATACTTATAGCTCACTAATTTTAAAGATTACACCTTGTGGAATGCCCACTCCCATTATTTAGTTTTAACAGGATGTACTGTACATTCAGGAGAAAAGGAGACAATGCCTTCTATTTGCATGTATATATAATCCTTTTTTCACATTCAGCCATTCCAAATGCTGAAAAGAAAAGAAATATGTTGAGGTCAAGTTGTTTTTTATGATGAGATCATAAAGTCGTTTGTCAAATTTTGGGTTGGTTTAACCAATATTCCATGCTTGGCTTAAATTGACATCCCATTTAGTTGAAGAAATGTCGCACAATCAATTTTTTAATATTTCAAATAATGCTTTAGCATGAAACACCCGAGCTAACAAGGTACGTGGTGGGTGTGTTGAAGTCACTCAACAGAGTATGCTTGTAAAGGCCTGGGTTTATTCTTACAACATTTTTCATCTTATTTGGACATATTTTGCATGTCAACAAAGGCCCTCACCTGGAAAATGTTGGTAGATGCAGAGGAAAGAGGTCTGGCATGGTGGGTAATAAGGGAGGGTCAACCTGGGTAAACACAACAGGGTCATTCAGGGTTCAAACCCAGGAAACCTTTGGTAAGGTCTCGCTCTCCTTTTGTCTTTCTGTTCTCTGTTATTCTGTCTCTTCTTCCATTTGTCAAACATTTCTGAAATGACTTTGGTCCCCAAGGGTCACAACTCCCCCTTTACCTCTTCTGCCTTTTCTCACATATACCCTGAAACTTTTCAATTACAGTGATACAGTACTCTACAGAGTTGTATGACAAATGGTGGGGTGTATCTGCATATAAATGTGTACGTGCATGTGTTATTGAAACCAGTGTGCCAGGTGAGTTATATCCACAGAGACATTCCTGGACAGAATGTGTGGAATTTCAAAACCCATCTCCCCCTGCAATGAGGACAAAGATGATTTGCACCCATGCAGCCAGCATTATATCACCGAGAAGAAGTCTTCACTTCACAACACTGTGCCCCCGGAGTTAAAGTTACATGATAAATGACAGGGCAGTCAGATCCACTTTCCATTGCAGTGAGCCACTGCCGCCCTTGAGACGATGTTGGAGGAAGACCGAGAGGACATCCAGATAAAGAACAAGCAGATGTGGAGTGTATCAACAGATAACAACTGATACAATACATTTCTTTACGTTATCGGGCTTTATCTCTTTGGAATAAATCAATCCTCATTACCTAATTACCTGGAGAAGAATATGAAGAAGTGCTAGGAGGAGATTTGGGGGTGGGTGGGGGTGATGGGGTTAGAAGGGATAGGGATGTCGCTGCTCTGCAGAGCCTTCCTTGAGCACTTGATGGATGCTCTGTAACCAATGGAGATAGAGTGCCCCCATAGTCAGAGCGAGCACACAATCTTCTAGGCAGATTAACTTCCATTGATTTACAGAGATTTACCTCAGGAAGAAAACAGCTGGCAATAGGACAAATACCAGAACTGGCAAGGGATAAATTCAACAGGACAAATAGTGGCTTATTTGTTAAAAAGATGATTCTCATCACCGTAAAGCAGATGGAGGAAAGAATTACTGAGCAGGCGGGGACTATGTGCTTTTTATAAACTCACTCACTTAAAGCTACAAAATAAAACTTAAAGATAGGGGGGCTGCAGAACAAGTTGGAAACACAACATAGACATCATAAAGTTGATTACCCAATAGCTTTGCAACCATAACTAGGCACAGCAGGTTTCTCAACATGCTGCAGCGGTGTTCATTACTCCGTAGGCGTGATGCCCAGCTTTCAAACGGTTTAATGTCTTTTTTAGCCTGTCCAAAATCAAAGAAAAAAGCAAAAGTGTAAGGAATGGATTAAACAGTGTGTTTATCTGCTCTAACATATGCTCAATGGTGTTTTAAGCCCCCAACGTCGACCTCCAGGCAACGCTGCGCCCAATGACTTCAAGGTACCGAACCCTAACCCTAACCATTGCCTAATCCTAGTGCCTTCCAGGCGAAGCTGGGGGCTTAAAACACCAAACACTATATGCTGCAAACTTTAGCATGCCTAGCTAACTGTCTTACGTTACCTTCAAGGCCAAGGACACTTCACAAGTAGTATAAGAAGCCAGTCCTGGATGCTATTAGAATTTACTGTAATGTTAGTTAGCATTTATTCTGTATAACTAGCGCAGAGCAGGAACAAAATGCTTCAACTTTACTTTCATGTCTTCTATATCAACTTTTGAGGATAGTGACTCTTTACCTGGAACATTGAGCTTAGCTTCAGTCTTTTAGCCCTATTATATATACACTGTCATATAGCAGGCTATGGGAGCAACACTAGCGTTTATTTAGATTTGTGTATTTTCACCTGATGAATATAAGTCAAATATTCTTTCACCATTTAGCTTAGTTTTGGTCTCCACCATCCCCTTGGCAAAATGTATCATTAGCTGCAACATGCTCCACTATGTTCAAATAGTTTCTAAATCTGTCTGCAGTTTGGTGCTTGGGAAATAGCGGAAGGTGGATTCATCAGAGCTTTTCCACTGTCTGCTTTTGTTGGAAATGACACCAAAGACAAAACTGCAATCAAAAACAGTTGAAAGAGCCTAAAGGAGAATTGCAGAATTTGGTAAATATTGCTAAGTGTCTTTGATTGGTATAAAGGGCATGACTGCTCCATGAAGCCAACACATTTCTAATATTCTTATAACCTTGCTAAGTACTGATTTCACAACTCTATCTGGGACACTTATAAACCTGTAAGAGATTAGAGATATCTGGGAAGGCTGAATTATTATTACTCACACAGAGGAACATAGTAAGTAAAGATCTTGGGAGTTGAAATCAGCAGAAAGGAGATAATGTTGGAGATGGATGGTAGCTATTGAGTAGAAACCTAAAAGGGATTTTTATTTGGACACAGAAAAAAAACTTCTTTGTTCAGCCAAATATCTCCCTTCTCTCTCCCATGTTCCTACTGCTTCCCCTCCACCATTAACACCTCTCCATTAAAGTGAAATATCAGATGTGGTCTAACATGAACATTAACAGAGCTCCCATGACATCAGCTCTCTGGTTTGGCCAAAAAAAAGTCTGAATCTTTGGCACAAAAACATCAACTTAGCAAGTCTCTTATTTACGTGGGCTTTTACAGTGAAAGTATAGTAACTTGTATTATCTGTAGCGAAGTAGCTTTTTAGTGTATTGTTATTCTTTGAAAATATTTCATTGAAACATTTGAGTTTGAGTACATTTTCTTTCATTACATTTTGACTGAAGTGGTGTACATATAAAACTGCATCCATAACTGACTATTAAAGCTTCCAACTTTCCATAAACATCACACATTGGCAGTGTAACAGTTTAGTCAGCAAAGTGCCCACTTTATTTTGTGCTTCTTGTCCAATAAAAAAAAAACAATTTTTCTCCTTTTACGAGAGAAAGACTTCATCCAGTAGAGTTCCATTCATATTAAAATATAACATCAATAGTTGATAAATAAAGTATTTATTCAAAAAGTCACTGTGTTTCTGCTGCTTTTGGTTGGACAGTACTGTTGTTTCCATCCCTGCTCATTTGTATCATGAGGTAATGAATAAGGCTGGTTATTATTCTACACATGTGTTTTTGTTTTCCCAACCTCCAGACAAGTCAGGACAAGTCCAGTCATGTCGTGTTACTTGGGGAACTTTAACTGACTCATATTATCTTTCATTATGTATGATGTCGCATAATGTCACGTTAAATTAGTCCGAGCCACATGCAATGATCTTTATGTTACAGAATGTTGCATTATTCCAGTTAATTAGTCACTTAATCACATCTCATTGAGTTGCATCGCAGAGATTCACTTTGGCTGTGTCTGACAGTGCACTCGGCTGTGTCTTAAAGTTCTCCTCATTTACTACATAGTGCATTATATTTACTGTCCTCCATTTTATTTGATAGTCCAAAATTCTGAGTGTGAAATTTACATTTAACAGACATAAAAAGTTACATTACTGCACCTATAAAAAACACACATAAAAAAACCCCAAAGTGTACAAAATCTCAATATAGAGTAAACAATGTGGCAGTTATTTAGGAATTAATGATTTTGGACACAGCCTCACATGTCATGCCTCATCAAACACACAGAAAACACCAACCCGTGACATAAAACACATCAGTTACTCTAAAATGAAATGCTTCAAAAGATGATCAAGTTGTTGGTGAGCAGTGGATTTTGCTAAACATTTGGAAAAGCCTGTTTAACTACACACACATGCATCTCCATCTCCACCCTTTAGTAATAGTGTCATGGCCAAGAGCCTCTTATCAGAAGTCCAGAGGGACCTATCAAGCATTCGGTATTTGTTCAATAGCTCAGGCAGTAGTTTCCTCC
Organism: Etheostoma spectabile; assembly: GCF_008692095.1. NCBI lineage: Eukaryota > Metazoa > Chordata > Actinopteri > Perciformes > Percidae > Etheostoma > Etheostoma spectabile. The sequence continues at coordinate 16,361,665 of NC_045755.1, forward strand.
CGTGGACGCGGCCTTGTATTAGATGCAGCTGTAGTTGTGTTTAGGTGCGCCTCTCCGGGCCTTGTGTGTAATAATGTTACACGGCTACTGCTCAACAGATGTGCACCTCTCTCCTGACTCACACACACATACATGTATTCAGTGCATGAAGAGAGAGAGAGAAAAAGAAGTCTCCTTCCCCTCCTCCCTCCTGAATATCCTTCCACACCTTGTTGATGGGACCGGAACTTTCCTGTGTTTCGCCGGGGTGGGCCCTGCTTGACTCATGGGGCTGAATGAGAGGGGTCGCGACCCGCGCTATGAACTGCTTCCTGTTTCTGTTGAAGGGGTCTTCCGAGGCCTGCGGTGATCACAAGAGAGGCCGGCAGCCAGCCGGATCGCATCCGGTTTGAAGTGATGCTGTCACAGTAAAAAAAAAAACGGGGCAGCAATCAACGGAGCAGTAGCTGGAACAGGAGAGAAGGGAGAAAGTGAAATACGATTATTTACTGCTATGAAGGCTACAGGGAGAAAAATGTTCGCCGTGTCAGACGTAGAGGATGAGAGACACTGTTAGACACGGGGCTCCATGCGGCCTGAAGGGGAGGTTTTCCCTTCTTGCCCAGCCAGACTTTTTAGCAATATTGCCGCTCTCCCAGATCGGTGAGTAGAATCTAGAAAAGTAGAAGTGCACTCAGAGAGCGCAGACCTCCGTCAAAGTCAACAAAAGTAAAAATTGATGTGTATATGGCCTGTGATTTGGACATGCTCCAAAAATGTAATGGGTTCATCCTTGGCCCATGCTACACCATTCCAACAAGTTTCATGAAAATCGGGCTAGTAAGTTTTCTTAATCTTGCTGAAAAAAAACAGTCAAACTAACCAAACCAAAAACATAACCCCCTCAGTGGAAGTAAAACAGAAATGATAATGAAAATAGGAAAATGAGACCCAAGAAATTCAAAAGCACTGTCAACTCGCGACCTCACAGTGTGAATATGTTTTATGCATTCTGAGCAGTTCAACCAAAGAGAGATCATCCCTTCTTAGATGGATTTGAATAAAGACAAACATAATGATCTAAAACCACAATACATACCTACACCACATACCTAAAAACACTAGTTGCATGATTTAAAATTCTTATAATATAAGATATACATTTTTATATATCTTATTAAAAAAAAATTAAAACTGCACAATTTGCTTCATCATTGATGCACAATACAAAGCAGGTGGACAAGAACTGCCATCCTGAATATAGGTTTATGCAAACACATAGGTGGCATGTGCCAGATAATTCTAAAAGTATGGAGAACAACAAACACTTTGTCATTGCTTCTGGAAAGTCGACTCTTAAGAGACCTGTTGTAAATCAAAATCCATTGCGAGTATTTCTACCGGCTCCCCTCCAACTATTTAAAACTTGTTGGTCACATACAAGGTCTCAGATTTGAAGCTCAGGAAATTAGTGTGAGTGTTGGAAAAATGTAACATTCAAGCCAATAATGGGGCACTTTGCAGCAGACAGATTGGATCTTTACAGTCACAGTGCACACAAGGTTTATCTCTTATCAACAAAACCAAGACACATTAAGCAATTGGTCTTTTCCCCTGAGTTGATGGCTCCTCTGACCTCCTTATGCCCTGCTGACAACTGTCATGCGCTGATTTAGGATTATTTTTAAATCAGGAGCTGTCGAGGTTTGACGGGACGAGGATGGGGCACCCGCGTCCCTGGAGGCCTTGTAAATCTGAACAGTTTACTACAGAGAGGGGGAGGAAATAACCCTATGCTCTGCTTGTCCAAGCCCAGCATAATCCCACCACTTCCTCTCCTCCGCTCTGCTGCCCAGGCCCATGCCGTAATGCATTTTCTGTAACTAACAGCCGTTGTTTCCCGATTGTCACGCTCCCATCCCTGCCTCTTGGAATGTGTGTATACTTGTGTGTAGCAGTAGGATAGGGTGTTGGGGTTTAGAGCTCTCTGCTGGCTGGACAGCTTTGGAAATGGAGAAAAAAAAAAAAAGAGACTGGTAGTAGAAGGTCTGGAATTGCAGTTAATATTAACACCACCCTCCTCCGTTACCATTAACCACCTCCTCCCTCCTCCCTTCCCTCCTCCTCCACACAATTCCTTGCCCTATGACTGATCTCTGGCAGCTAGGCGGGGTGCTGCAACCTGGGCCTCCTGCTTCCGTCACGCTTGCCCTCTCTCTGTCTCGAAACAAGAACACATGGTGTCAATCTTCTTGTGCTGGTAGTGTCCACCCCTTTCAACAGCTTTTACTCCGTTTATTTAGCCATGCCCCCCCCCCCCCCCCCCCCCCCCCACCCCCCACCCACCCCATCTCTACATATAGGGGGCATGACAGCCGAAACACACACGTACTCAACACAGGATGGCACACAGAGCGCGGTTTTGGCAGCAGTCAGAGGGCAATCAATTCACACTCTTCTCTCTTGGTAACATTCTTCCCAACACTTCCTGACAGGTTCGAGTCAAGTAGCTCATGTGCTCCACAGCACTTAGTGATGCTGACTAGGAGGTCAAATCCCTCAAAAGGAGTGCAACAGGTTTTTGGGAGCCACGCCAACTTTGCCCCTTAAAGTGATGAGAGCATCGACAATAAAATTCACCTGCCCCCTGCTGCTAATGTTAACATTTTACTGAATGTTAAGTGATAAAACATGTTTTGAGTTTTGCAGTCATTATGTGTAGTTTTGTATGTGATCATAGCATCTCTGTGCTATGATTGTTGTTTGTTGAAAAATGAGACATTTGTGAGAATTGTGTACTTAAAACATTTTTCTCTTTTTTAATATTACCACTGCCAGATGCCAATGTAATGGACATTGGGATTTTTATATATATATATATATATATATATATATATATATATATATATATATATATATATAAATAGAGTGGCTTTAAGTGATAGAGCATGGACAATTAAATTTACTGGCTCAATGCTAACATTTGTATTGAGTTCTTAACTGTATGTCAAAGAAATACTTTGTTGATTTAAATCCAGCTCTGTGTCATCTTTGTGTGGGCAGATGAACGACCATCTACATGGCCACAGCACATGGCGCTTCCAGCTGAGCGTTTCATGTAATCCAGCAGGTCTCGGCAGACCTCGGCTCCTCTGAGCTCCATGCACTGGCGCCACGGAGGGAAGCCAAACAATGTTCATCTGCACACTGCCCAAACAAAGATGACACAGAGCTGGATTCAAACCGACAAAGTATCCCTCTAAGTGTTAAAAGATTACTTGTTGTTGTCACCATTACAGGTGACTATAAACAAAATATAATACAATAACCCTAGTCAGAAATGGATTTTGGTGTTTTAATTATATTACTAGAACTTTCAGAAATTACATTCAAAGCTGATGTAACCAAGATTATTACTAGAAATGTCTTAGGGGAGCAATCAAGTAATATTCGTCTTCTGGGAAGAAGATTGATATCACTCAATCTTCTATATATACATAAATATATTTTGTGTGTGTGTGTGTGTGTGTGTGTGTGGTTTGTGTTTGGTTTTGGGTGGTGTGTGTGTGTGTGTGTGTGTGTGTGTGTGTATGATACTTCCAATAGGGGGCACCAAAAGTCAGAAATGTTCAAATCCTTTAAATGTACTCAACTCTCTCTCAGAGACGCTCTTTTTTTGGAAGTAGGTACACATGAACAACATCCCTTTACAACATTCAAATCACAACACAGCAGTAAAAGCAGCCTGTATTGTGATTTATAATCAATTGAGAGGCCCCCCAAACACAACACGGACTCTGCCATTGCATTTGTGATTATAACAAGGACTGACTGAGATAATACTAGTGATTCCTTATTACTAAACATAGCTCTCAATGACAAAGTGTTATCATTGAGCTCCAGCCAGAAAGCCATTACAATTACCAACTGCTACATAACACACTAAAATGACATGCATGGCACAATCTTTTAAACTGGCACACAGAGAGCAAAACCTCTTAAGTCTCCAAAAGTCTAAACACAATTTCTGCTTTACACATATTTGGCAATTCAAAATGGAACTTTTTAAATGCACTGTACACAACAATCTGACATAAAGTCACATGATTGCCATTTCAAAACACTGCCATTCAAAATGACACTACATGAGCTAATTGGCCAATATGTGTGCCACCTGGCCAAAGACCTCAATGGTCAATTGTTACCACTTCAATCAGGAAGTAACCGCCACAAAAAGACCACAGTTTTTTTTTACAACAACAATGGAAGATGCTGCTTTCAGTTTTTCTTGATTGCTTTGACCTGCTCAAAGGATCCACTCGGTTTTCATCATCGCGGTCTCAGCAGAGCAGAAGACACCTCTTTCAAATGTGTTAACCCTTTCTCATTGGATTGACACATTTCCCCCACCCGTAACAGATACCATTTGTCATTCAAGCAATCCAAACTACATTGTTTTAGCTATGGTAACCAAACAAAAGAACATCTGTTCATAACTAATAGAAACTAGCTACATCAGTATGGAATCACTGATGCACCTGTTTGGCACTCCTTCACACAAATCTTCAATTAGCAATCAGTGTGGATGAGGCCATGTGGGCCCATCGTCCAGTCAGAAGAGACTGAGTATCAATAGTGGCTATTTCCTATAATCTACAGTAATAGATGTTTATACTTTGCTGTAATAGATTTAATTTTATTTACTTAATTGCTTATACACTAATAGATTTTATTTTGGTTTACTTGTATTTTGTGCAATATTTACAGTATTTCAGTTGTCAAGAATCAATGGAATAAACACAATTTTCATCAAAGAATTTCTGATTTTGGATCTAATTCCTTGCAAGAAGGCAAATTTGACAACAAATGGAACTGGTGTAAAAGCTACGTAAAGTAAAAGGCTACAATGACAAGCAATGGTCATTGTCACAGTGCTGTATTTTGTTGCTGAGTAATGGCTGATTGGAAGAACACGTGTTTGCTAGATGTGTTGTTTGAAGGCAAAATTTGCTTTTGTTGCATATTTTACATGTTTTGGCCTGGTTAGAGCCTTTTGCAAACAAAACGTCAATGTCAATTTTGACAATGAGTGCCACTGTTTCACCCTGTGTGTTAACTGTTTTGAAAATGTGGATTTTGAGTTGACAGCTGCATCAAAGCACTGATGAAAAAAAACACTTGTTTTTCTTGCCTCTTTTTTTCTTATACTTTCTTTCTGAGCATTTTTTCTGCAATTTTCTTTTCAAATTTTCAATCTTCCTTCAGTTTACTGTTTTTTATGGGCATATTTTTTCAGTACAATGTAAATACATGTGCTGAGTATATGTTGCACTTGTTTGGTGAAAATTAAAAAAAATAATTCTAAAGCATGTGTGTGAAAATCTGAAGAATTTTCTACAATTTGAA